>NC_068360.1:15850177-16050177 GCF_020536995.1 Dreissena polymorpha
TACGTTGTCCTTCCTGGGAGTTATGAACTCATCCATATCCACATTAACGATAAATTCAGATTCTGGTTTATTGCGATACAAGCAATCCTGAAGCTGTGCGAGTTGTCCTACATAGTGAACATCTTTAACTGGTATTGGCCATTGCACGATTTCGACTATGTTCCGCTCCGCGTACATGTGTAGGACACAACGTACGTTTTCAGCTGATGAATAATTGTACACAAAAAACTTCTCTGCCCCTAATAGCAGATTTAGTTCAACCCATTCCACAAGCGAATAAGCGTCGCTGAAATTTCCAAACAACGGCATCAGGCATACCGTAAACTTTCGTTTGTACGACTTTGGTGTTCCGAACATTTTTTCGACTATCAATTTAGACGGTTGTTGGCAGCTCGTTTGGACGACTGACGCATACGCTGGCTGTCCATTCGGCGAATAACATCGGAACAGAGACGAAACATATCTGTAAAACATCAGGTCAAAAGTTATAATCGACTACACGCGTAACTGCATACATAAGCTTTAGTGATATTCAAACATCCATCAGACGTTTAATATTTTGTGATAAAAAAAGATAGAACCCATTGACAGCACATTGTTCTTTATGTTTATGTTTATTCAAAGTTTTGTTTATTACTTTCGGATTGTATTATTGATCGTATTTCTAGTATAAGAAACCGTCATCGCATATTTAACCTCTGAAGAAATGAAGGATCATCCACTTTTGGTATTATGACTTGTTATATAAATACCATACTGTGTGTTCATATTAAAATCCAAATTTTCTTGTTGAGCTATCTTACCTTATGCGGATTGTCGGAAGAAATAACGGATTGGCAGATAAACAATCGGTAACCTACAGCCGAATGTGAATAACAAGCTTCTTGATATTAGGTTAAAGAAAAAATTGAGTTCTTAAATTATCAAATTTGATCTTTCTTTGGTAAAACTTGCATAACATTTGCTTTTAAGTGAAAAACAAAATGTCTGACATAATAATCACATGTAAATTCCAAGTTTAATTAAATTAACTACAGTACGTTTTCGGAAATGAAAGGATCCTTATTTGTGGACGAACTGACTATAGAACAAAAGCAAGGACAGACAGATGGGCGTCGGTAGACTGAGAGTAAACATCAGTCCTCATGCGATAATCGGTAAAGACTTTTACAGACAACCCGGTACGGGCCTAATAAAACACGCTGAACACGCTGACCTTTGTCCATTGTGTGGTGTGAGTTCTTAATGCATTTGTAAACCGCTCTCTTCCATTCTTACGAACGTCCCGTTTCCATGCGCGAACCACAGCTGGCATGTACCTCGAACTGCACTTGATTTGAGTCCCACGAGTACCACATGCTTGGCTGCGTGTTCGTAGTAAGCAGAAAACACGAACGTAGAATTGCTGGTATCAACTGGAATCCAGGTGGCTTTTCTGAGCATATCTTTGTTGATATAAATGTTTGTCAAGCATTTGCTATTGAAATACATGGGCCTTGAATTTGAGTCCTTGACTGGTGCCGCGGAGCTTCCGGTTGTATTATTGTCATAATTAACGTGATGACGTAATATCGATGATTGGAGAAACAATTCATTGTATTGTATGTGTTGAGGTGGAAACAAAACCATCAAAATTATTATTTGGGATAATGTCAAAAAAATGAAAATACACAAAACGCGCTGTCGCATTTTCAACAACAAGGAAGGCGTACAAAAAAAGAACTACACAAATTAGCTGGATGGAAATTAGATATCAATTATCAAAAATAAATTTGAGTGTTTAAGTAAAATGTATAATATAAATTCATGCATTTAAAATGCAAGGACATGTATCTATATTGGCATATACATATTTACCACAGCATTAACAATAATCAAATAATAAGGTCAAACAAACTCAAAGCAAAGTACGCTACGGATCATGAAGTATTTCCTAAATTACAAGTCAAACTTTCACAGTAACCTAAGCGATCCATACAAACAAATAACGGCGAATATGTTGATGCAATTTTTAGCTTAACGTTGCTTATTAGAAAAGTTTATTTAATTTGACAAAACAACAACAACAACGGTAAGTCAAATTAATTACAACGTTGAACAATACTCGTCCTTCAATCATAGCGACCGTTTCAATTTAAATTGAGTTTCTTATAAGGAATGGCACAGTATGTTAATTCACATAACAATTCCTCCTTCCTGTGTATATTTATGTCTCTTCCATTTTAAATAACATTTAACAGAAGTGCGTTTCTCCATTTTAAATTAGAAAGGTCGTGCGGTTATCCATTCAACTCTGCAATGTAAAATATAGATATAGCGTATAAATATTCCGACATTGCATGTACAAATGCATATAAATCACTGCAATGTATCATAAAATAGATAAAGTGCAATACTTTATAGTCTCCTAATATGATGCCAATATGTTTATCTACGCAGCAGGAATAAGTTTGTAGAATCTTACAAAAAATATTAAATGCTAATATACATTGCGCTGTCTTTTTCCAATGTGACTAAAGGCTCGTTTCTGAGCGAATTACAGATGTGAAAGGAATACATCATTCACAACACGCATACCTAAAACCGAGCTGGGATACATGAAACAATAAACCTCTGTTAATAGAGCTCACACTTATCGAGTAAGTGTTTACAACATATCGTCAAATAAAGGATTAACCCTTTTCAACTTAGAAACGTATTTTGACGCATTTGTAGTCCCTTAGAAAGTTAAAGGTTTCATTTCCAACCCTTAGATACTGATGAGCAGCAAACAGCATAAAACCAAAACTGCTAGTTACTCGCAGGCTGTTCTGGTTTTATGCAGTTTGCACATAGCCATTGTCACTTTGCTTTTAAGTGGGAAAGGGTAAAGCACATTCTATGTCGTGCTTTATAAAATCACTATACAAAATGCAAACATGTGTACTACCGGATTTTTTACTTTTACTGTTGATATAGTATGTGTTTTAACAGACGTTAAAATAATTTTGGATTAACATTTTATTTAGTGTATTTTACTTTATTTATTTCGTGTTTCCTTTGCTAATGCAAATGTATATATTGTATTTCTTATCATATAATATTATGTTTTCTCTCTTATTGAGTTTAATGGTTAATTAAGTAGACTTTTGATCGTTCATTTCCCAATATGGAGTCTGCAATGTTAAACTTCGAACTTGGGTCGCACATAATGTTGAATACGATGGAAAAATAAAAATAAACACTGACGAAAAAACAGATATGACTGCATTTCAAAATCTTACTTGAAATAAATCCAAACGTACCCATATTCCAATAATTTAAAAATCATATTGGTCGATTTATGAACTGTCCACATTTATTGCAAAGTGAAGCAGACGACTGCAGTTGTGTAAACATTAAATTTATTGACAGCTCTTCATACAGGATATCATAGTAAATGTAAGGCAAAACATATTTTATTCGGATGGTTTTCGGACCGTCTTTTCAATCTGATGATTTTCAACGTTTCTTATTTTAGCATGAACCGTTTTTAAATATTAATAAAGACGATGTAAGCTTTTATGCAAACATTGATTTCAGATATGACTGATGCGACCTCACACGTTATAAAGTACAGAATTGATTTGTGTACAATAAATTACAGATGTACACAAACGACAGGTGTACTCAGTTATAACATTTTCTATTGTTACATTGTACTTAGTTTAAAAAATATATATTATAAGCTTGTTACACATTGAGGTGACAATCGTTTAACTGGCAACACCAGCCTTGTATATTTTCAAATATTACCCATTTTCTATAAAGGGCGCTCGACCCAAAGGTTTCACATTTCTTAAGGGAAAAGACGAGAATGCAATTAGAAAGTCTCTTTGCTGATGAAGTGGACATAAGAACAACATTTACCAGGTCCATTAGAACTTGTGTAGCATTGCCTATAGAGGAAGTGAGAATCGAGTTAGGAATGCGCTTCTTAATAAGAAATTTCCTCAAGTAGTATGTGGTTCCAGTTACATTCCGATTTTAAAACATAGAACTTCGATTATTTAATTACCGGAACTATCGATGCATGCCATTTTAATAATGATTTACCTGTTTACATTTCATGTTTTCAACATTTCCACAACCTTAGCCTAATGTTTATTCATCACGCACAAGTGTTCACTTTTTTCCTCGATGAGTAATCTGCTTGAAAACATAAATTATTGCGAAATAGTTAGTTGATCTCACCGTGTTTATAATATTATGCACGCTTAAAATAGAACTGATCGTGCTTGAAATCTAAGATATAATCAATTCATTTAAATATGCTTGCCAGGATACAAACGCTGATAAATTAAACATGTTGTTCACGTCAAATGCGATAATAAGATGGAAATTATAGTTCACTGATTCTTTTTTTAAAGGGCCTTTTTACAGTTTTTGGCATGTTTTGAAGTTTATCATTAAATGCTTTATATTGATAAATGTTAACATTGGATCTAAAAAGCTCCAGTAAAAAATCATGAATAAAATAAATAAAAAAATAAAATAAATCTCAGCAGGGCTCGAACCACTGATCCCTGGAGTCCTGGAGTAAAGTGTCTACGACTTAAACCACTCGACCATCCTTCCAGATACTATGGCAAATGTATTTTACAAAATATAGCGACAACAACATAACTGACTTCAAATTATTCATTCGTTTCGCGTTGCAACGCATTATAATTGTCATGTTTTAAATCGTCAAAAGATGCATATAATGGCTATTTTAGAGCATGGTAAATCTTCAGTATTTCTAAAGTATAAACTAAAACGAAAATTGGCGAATCTGAAACAATTTTTTTCAATTTTGTCAATTTACCCAAACCTGAAAAGGCCCCGTATATTTACGATACAGATTCATTGTGTATTACAACACTAGTCTTTGAAATAGTTTGTTAAAAAAACATAGGATTTAACATTTTTCAAGAGAGGAGATCATAATGAAACATACACGCCCACATGTGCATGAATGTTTCGCTTGGGCTGACCGGTGTCTATATAGTACTTTCAGAAGGAAAGTATATCTATATACAAAAACAAAATTGAAACAAATTGTTTCGGATTCGCTTATTATCGCTGTAGTTTGATACTTACGAGGAAGCGGTAACACGGAACATTTACTATGCTCTAAAATATCAGATGTATTCATCATTGATGATTTAAAACTTTTAAGTTTTAAAGCGATTCAAACGATTGGAGAGTTCTGTTGTTATCGTTATAGTTTGTTACATTACGAGGATTGCTTATATAAAGTATAGAATACACCCCTCATTATATAAGCGCGAATGACCGAGTGGTATAGTTTCTAAACTTTTATTCCAATAGTTAGTGTTTTGAGTCCAGTTAAGGATTACTTTTTTCCTGTTTTTAATTTTACTTTTTTTACTGGAGCTATTGAGTGCCAATGTTTACATTTTCTAGTTAAAAGCTTTTAAAGGGACCGTCAACCAAATTGACGAAAAATAGATAATTTCTCAAAAGTGTTTTAAAAAATCAGTTAACTATCATTTCCATCGTTGTAATGTTATATACCAGTCGTGATATTTTAATTAATATAAATTTATAATTGTAATAAAATGCGTTTTTTTAGAACTATTCTTTTTTTTCGTCAATCTGGTAAACGGTTCCTTTAATGACTAACATCATTCATAACATGCGAAAATCTGTGAAAATGTCCCTTTAAATGCACAACAGATGATATGTATGCTACGACTTTCACACTATATATTTTCCTCGTTTACGACATTAAGACAGTAAATTCTGCGTGTTTAACCAAAGTAAGACATCAAGTTATTTACAGGTATTTGTTCGCCATTTTATACCAAACTTGTGTTGATCCAATAAAGTCGCATTATAACACTCATAAAAATATATTTGTTAATGTCAGCGAATTATATCCTTGAGATAGAAAAAAAAGAAAAAGGATGTAATAAAATGATAAGTATTTCTTTTGTATTCACTGTTACATATTAACATTTGCAGAAACGTTTAAGTACATCATTACGTCTATGTACATCATTGTTAAAATGTGGGTGAGATATACCATTCTTTTAAAACCATTTTAATGACATATTTTATTGGACACTTTACTACCATACTTAGTGTCGAATTTGGCGAATGTATTTCGAGAAGTTAATGGTATTAAGAAGCGTTGCTTCAGAAATTGTTTAATAAGTGCAATATTGCTCTCGAGGATCTTTAGGAATAAAATCACTAAAAAATAGGAAATATACACTATCGAACTTAAAATAATATCGTTTGTAATGAATACTGGTTTTTACTTTATTGTAAATAATATTACACTGTTAGTCTAGGAATGCAGGATTGGTAAACGATAAACAGTTTTTTTAATAAAAGTTATATTTGCTAGAAATTGTTTAATATTAATTTCTAAAAAGTATTATCTATGATTAATATATTATTTTTACATCTGCAAGTTCGGAATTTTAAGGGTACAGGTCCTATGTCAAAATGTTCAGACAAAATACAATATCCAATGTCTTCATATAAAAAATCTAGTAAATCTTAAATGTCAAACACTTGAATAAAGAAAGCAGAAACACAAACTGAAGCACAGCTTATGTAATAAAACTTCTAGAATCTCATTTCACTCCACCCACAGACTCGTTTCGACCGTAAAAACATCGAAACAATACCTCTTCTTCAGAAGTCAATCATATCGATGCTCATTTCTTCCAATAGCAACACAAGTTTAAATGCCGTTTCGCCAGACTTGAAAGATTCTGAATAGTTGTCCTCGTATTAAAGGGATCTTTTCACGGTTTGGTAAATTGACAAAATTGAATAAAGTTGTTTCAGATTCGCAAATTTTCGTTTTAGTTATGATATTTGTGAGGAAACAGTATTACTGAACATTTACCATAGTCCAATATAGCCATTATATGTATCTTTTGACGATTTGAAAACCTAAAAATTATAAAGCGTTGCAACGCGAAACAATTGAATAATTTAGAGAGTTCTGTTGTTGTCGTTAAAATTTACGAAACTACGAAGATTGCTTATATAAGGTATAAAATACTTACATCCGGTGTATGTCCGCCGGCATAGCCGAGAGGGCTAATGCCTTTTTACTTCAGACTTACTCCAGGACTCCGGGGGTCACTGGTTCGAGCCCTGGTACCGGCTACTTTTTTTCCCTTTTTTAATTTTTATTCTTGATTTTTTACTGGAGCTTTTAAGATCCAATGTTTACATTTATCAATATAAAGCATTAAATAACAAACTTCAAAATATGCCAAAATCTGTGAAAAGGCCCCTTTAAGCCTCGCTTAGCAAAAATCTTACACAATCGTCTAAACAATACAATATTGGTACAATAACTAGTCAAATCATTCACAAGATTGCGCCTTGAGTACACCTGTTCTTATAAGAAACTATGTATTGCAAAAATAAATATATGATAGTTATCTTTACTCAAAATAACTTTTTTTCGGATGAAAATACCTCACGCCGGAGCAAGAAAATACACACTCGTATTCTAAATGTCGAATGCTAATCCTTTTAATAGTATAAATGACAACAGTCCACCAGATTTGATAATGTCGAGTGTCTGTTTTCCTTTACTGTTCTTCGCCCCCCCCCCCACACCCTACCCCTTTCTTTATCCTCTTTCTGCTCTGCCTCTTCCCGGTGCAGTCCCGGTTTTTTCCAGTGCCAAGCCGGTCATTGCCGGTCCTTCCCGGTAACTCCTGGTTCATCCCGGAGGTATTAAACATTTGAATACTTTCCCGGTGGAGCCCCGGTTAAACCGGGGCGTTGCCTCAGCTCTGCCGGGGTCTGAACCGGTATAGCCCCGGTGAGTGCCGGCGTAGTGATGGTATACCGGGGCTCACCGGGTTCAACCTTTTTGTTTGGATGATCATGCGCACAGTGAAGCACGGCATCTTTTGCACTGGGAAATGGCAGTCTGCAGTAACTGCAAACTGCATGTGATTTGTCCTGAAATGGATACAGTAAATTCGTTGAGCAACCTATACATTATATTTGTACTTCGTTGCGCAACCAATACATACTCTGCGCGAAACCTATACATAAAGCGACTTGTAATTTCGTTCGAAACAAAGCATTTGAATAATTAAAATACATGTTCGTAACCTGTTTTGTACTTTGAAATGTGTAATGTACACTGAATCAAAGTAACATGTAGTTTTATTTAATTTAAGTTACAGTAATTGGCTATTTTAACAGAATAACCACCTTATGCATTGCTTCAAATCAAAATATTTCGATTTTAGCTCAAAATAAACTTAAAGGTTGCAACTATGCGCATTTGTTATTAGTTTGTTATTGATAATAAGAACCTACCATTACTGGATGTTCCGTTCTCTAATCCATACACACCAGAAAAGATGAAACTCGCCTGATTAAGTAGTGTATTTACACAATGTTTTCGTAGTAAAACATATACCCGACGTCGTAGCGAAACGGACTACGCTTTGACCTCGTCAGCCCCCAGTGCTTAAGATATTTAAAACGGACACTTTGAATACTAGCGCTTTACCTTTTAATGTACTTAAACTCAAGTTTTATCTCTTCATGTACATTTAAATGTACACACGTTGTATCATTCGACACAAGTTGGTTATTGCTTCAACTGAATACACGTGTTAACATCTTTAAGGTACTATGCACACCTATGGAGAAGATTTCATGTTAGATTTGTAATTTTTATTTTCCTATAAATGTCATGTTCAAAATTACCTTAATAATAACAAGTCATATTATCAATTTAACTATAATGGCAGCATATAATAATAAATAAGCCGTACATGTGATATCAACCCATCTGTATATAAATTCCACAAGTTATTAGTTAACTAATTTACAGTTTACAATTCTAAATAATACTGTTTAATAAACTTCAGTACCGCCTATTTTCTACGTGTTCTTACCATCGATTGAATTTTATTGTATTTGTATATGACTATTATTTGTTTTTAATGTTATGTTGTTACGCCTAGTTACGTGACTGAAAATAATGTGTATATTTAAACATGAAAACGATGTACATTTGTTATTATTTTGTATAAGTCTGAATAAACTATCTATCTGTGTGTCTGTCTCTATCTATATCAAGCTAAGTTTATTCATATTTACAAAAATGCGCTTTCTGTCGAATAATAGTATACGTATTTCCATTATAATCCTTTAGTAGAATCAGACGGTTTATAGCATTACACATTATGCTTTCTGTTAGCATAACGAAAAAAATATGTTCACACTAAAAGAAAATCAGACACACATCTGAACTTTACCTATCAAATTAAGTGTCCAATGTAAAAAAATTGTTAGACACCTACGGTTTGTAATACGTGTTTACTTATCCAAGCTCCGTCGAAAAGTACAGCTATAATTTAAAATTCAGTCCTATTTTCTTTAGTCAAGTAAATTAATTAGGTAGGAGTGCTGGAACACAATCCGGGTTCAATATAGCCTAAGGCACGAAAGAACCTCATAAACTGCGAAATACACACACGCGTCATCGTATAAGTGGCTGACGGAACCCAGAACGTTTAAGTGTTCCAATTATAATAGTTTGTTACTTTTTTATTTACCCTAATGAAAGCATTACTAAGCCTACTAATTAAAAACAGGGGCGTACTTTCCTCACCGTGAAGATTTCTTCCATTTCAGATGCAAGACATTTGTATATGCTTTATCATTTTAAGCGCAGTAATGTTGTATAAATCCTGAATAAATATGAGAGATTGTAAATGTAATTTTTCTCCATTCTGTTGACTGCTAAATCTTACCCCGAAGAAGCAAACTCTAGCCCCTGTAGACGCGAAATCTCGCCCCTGTACATATTTTAAGTTAAATGATTTTTATGTTTGTATTTTTCATGGCCGTTCGATTTGCATTGATCTGTAAAATAACTTCTTCTCCCATAAGCGAAAAAAAATGCATTCCATACTAGTCGCCGCTCTCCAGAGCGACGCCAACCATGATTCTTTTTCTAAAGAATTACACTTTTTTTAAATAATGCTAATTGTAATGAATCTAACTTTTCCTGTCTTGTATTGTCAGGATGAGATTGGTTATATTGTATCTACATTTTATATTTTGTATTTCATTGGTGTTTCATCGACATCAGTTATTCCTGGTCAATATGACATCAACTGGATATCAACTGCTTGTGTAAAAAGAAATAATGAAGTGTGACCTAGTAACTAGTGCATAACAATATAAAAGTGCCTGTTGTGTAAACGTGTATGTCTAAGAAGTCTAAGCTGTAAAAAAAATATTAATAACATTAACATAGTCTTAACCCTAATAAACTATAATGTTTTTTTTTATAAGACACGATATCTATCTCGCCGAGGATTCCGGGGATAGTCCATAGCGTATTTTCGAATTCGGAATACTCGGCTTTGTACTTTGCAAAAACATACACATTTAAATGAACCGTTGACGTGTTTGAAACTTTGGATTAATATCAACATTATGCGAGCAAACCATATTATGTAAGTTGTTTTAATTTGCTTATTATGGGTAACTGTACGATCTATCTGTGTTTATTTATGCCAGGAAATAGTTTATGTTGCTTATATTTCCGATTAAAGCCCCGCCTAGATTATGGGCGGCATCTTTACATGAATAAACGTGTAATCAGTTGCAACTCCAAACGACCCGTAGGGTCAATAGCTGGAAGTTGTATTATTGTAACTAGTGCAAGTATCCGTTCTAATTTATGTTTATTAACCATACAATCTAGTCATATTCAACAAGCTTGTACTTTAGAATAACATTTAAAGAATTATTTTCTTCTTTTTTTTTCACGAAACGTGCTTGAAACAAAATTAGTTATTTACCAATCCGTATTTCCAACACGATGGTCGTCTTAAGCATCGGCAAAATTGTCCTTGCCGTCCGAGTCAGAATCAGAAAAATCTGAATGACTGTAGATATATTCTGGCTATAACATGTACAGTTTAATTTTCGGCAACATCTATTCATACGACACAAGAACACTAACTTGGTACATGAACATGTGTTGAATATTTTGTCCCACAAAAAGAAAAAAAGAGTATTTTGTATCGTGTTAAATCTATTTTATAGGAACACATCTAGCGTTGAATTGTTGGCTATTGCTATAAGAACATAGATTTGTTATGTGTTCACTTTATTTTTTCGAAATATTGTACGAAATATTCGTTGATTATGAGTGTTTATGGCCTTTTATTCGGAAAACAGCAAGGTTATTTACAACGAAACAGTGACCATTATAAGTAATGTTCAATGTGAGTGCCACTGGATGTAAAATTTTATTATCAATTAAAAATAACTGATATTTTTCTTTTCAACCAATGAAACATAACGGTATTTATTTTTTCGTTTCTACTATAAAAAATTGTTAATTTTGTAACGTCCATCATGTTAATAATTGTGTTGATATTCTGATGGTTTTACTATCGTAAGTGGTACCCAATTAATATTAAAGTAGGTCTCTTATATTAATATTTAGATTATCAAAACGCATTGAAACTTACAAACAATTATACATACAAACATGTTTTGTCTGTTGAAATGTATATGTGAGTAATGTCAAAAATGGTATATGCATTCAGATACCCATCGTTACAAATCGTACGACAATCGGAGTATAGGTTACGCATGCGCAATTAATTTCCTTCTATATTACATATACAATAGTTCAAGTTCGATATCAATTTTTACCATGATCAAGCAATGACCCACTATATCATTATACATCATTGGAAAGATAAATGCATAATCTTTTTAGAAAATGGATGTTATTAAATTATATACGTTGTAACTCAAAATATTCACCTTAGAATAGGCACACCGGTTTTGACAGCTGTGCAAGCGACCATTTTGGGCTCAAATAGTATGACCTACTTTCATAGCCGGCAACCATCAACAGAAAAAGAAGAGCACACAAATGGCTTTTTTTCTTATTGCTTACAAATATACCTTCAAATTGAAACCAAAAGATTCCATTGCCAATGTATTTTACAAATCCTATGCAGCATGCACTGGACAATGTATGCTAAGTATCAAACTGACTGCATGTAACCCTGCAAACAGGAGTTCCGGTTTGGGGTTATGTGACCTTTAAGAGAACCCAACCCCTTCAAATTTGAATTAAAGGCACTTTTCCCACAGGTATAATCTGTTTTGAGAAAGGTCACAAAGTGCCGGTACAATGACACACAGATTTATTCATAAAAATTGCCATTGAAAGCGCCATGCGTAACAGCGTTTCGCATCAAGAATTAAGGTAGAAAAGCCAAACTTGGTTACATCATACATGCAGCACTTAGACTCCATACAAGGCATCACTTTCGATTCTAATAGGCAATGCTGATGTAACATATGACTTAATAAGTGGAAAAAAATCATCAATGCCAATATTTGTGCATCAAAGCAGGTTTTGAAGCGGATTCGAACAAACTTTTTTTTTACATTTTAGGTAAAATCCATGTAGAAGCAGCATTTCTGATGTCATTTGACCCATCAAAAGGGCTTGCTTGCATGGAAAAACAACACACTTGACTTCCTGACTAAAAAAAGTCATCGTCAGACATGAGCTTTATGTATTTTGTCACACCTCGACCTATGATTCCTCGGCTCGAGTTCTGTCTCGGACAGGCTCCGGAAAGTGTCAGTCTGGCCCGGGTGCTCAATTCCGTGTAATCTGAGAAAAAAAAAAGGTTTTTTGTGCACATTTACCCATTACGGTGCCAACTAATGTAAGTTAGATACTATTAGAGTAAGCTTTCAATAGTCTTTGTTGCTTTATTTGCTGCAAATGGTTAATTCACCACGCCGGCATCAAATTGTCGGGCACACTGGCAAAGTTATCGACACAAAATGTGGTTTCAAAGCTGCAGTAAATGTAAAACTTCCATTTTTCCTAATTTTGGTGACAAAGGTGTGCAAGGCTATCAAAGAAATCATTTTACAATAGATTTAATTGAAAGTAACGGCGTACTAACCTGCAAAGACACCGATCCTCTCGACACGACTGGGCGAGTGTTGAGGGCCGTCTCCGAATCAGTCAAGCTGTACAGTTCTTTGATGGCCTGTCACTTCAGCCGGACTTGTAAACCAATTGGACGACAGTTCAGGCAGAGCTATAGACCCATTTCGACACCGCCTACAAATGCACACTTAGGTTTACGCAAAATATTGAGGTCACTTAAATACAGATTCCCTGGTGTTTTTCACGCAGGGTCTATTACAACAACATTCTTCCAGGAAAGAAAGCAACATATTATTTTCATTTTTGTGTTTTCAGCTGAATACTTAATTGTACTTGAACTCAGCAAGATATCCAAACAGGAAAAATAAGGCAAAGTAGTGTTATTATGAGTAGATCTGCCTGAAGGGGGTTGAAGGCGAAGGCATGTAGCAGTGTGGGTCGAAAATTGGCGGGCATTTTTAACAGAAAACGGCTAAAAAAGTAAACAATAATAATAAATACAGATGAAATAAAGACATGCATAAGTTCATTATTGAGATTGATGCAAATTAATGTCAAAATGACACTGAAAAACAAAACCGAGTGTTTTAGTAGTCTTAGAATATGTCCCTGGAACAGGTTTCGTTGTGATTTTCCAGCATTTACCCCCATTATGACCCCAAGTGCAACAGCCCAATTGCAAACAGCCCTAATTTGGGTCAAAATGACATCTTGCAGTTATGTTTTGCAATACAGAGAGTTTTTGATGGTCAATTGTCAAAATTCTGGCAGACGACTAACTTGGTCGGATGAGCTTAAAGGTTACGCATGCGCAATTAATTTCCTTCTATATTACATATAAAATAGTTCAAGTTCGATATCAATTTTTACCATGATCAAGCAAGACCCACTATATCATCATACATCATTAGAAAGATAAATGCATAATCTTTTTAAAAAATGGATGTCATTAAATTATATACGTTGTAACTCAAAATATTCACCCTAGAATAGGCACACCGGTTTTGACAGCTGTGCAGGCGACCATTTTGGGCTCAAATAGTATGACCTACTTTCATAGCCGGGAACCATAAACAGAAAAAGTAGAGCAAACAAATTGCTTTTTTTCTTATTGCTTACAAATATACCTTCAAATTGATACCAAAAAATTCCATTTCCAATGTATTTTACAAATCCAATGCAGCATGCACTGAACAATGTGTGCTAAGTATCAAACTGACTGTATGTAACCCTGCAAACAGGAGTTCCGGTTTGGGGTTATGTGACCTATAGCATACAGGACAATTATTCATTTTAGGTGTAAATTCCAAGTTTGCCATTCTGTTTTAGATGTAACATATAATCCAAGAAAATATGCGTTTGTTTTTGGAATTATGAACATCTGTTTCGGTTGTAGTTGTTGAAATCATTCTATAAATATCAGTCAATAAATATAAATAATACATATTTATCAAATACACATGTCGAAACATATGTGGTTTTTCAAATATGACTAATTAATTTAACCATATGGTAAAGAAGTTTTTACCTTGGTGTGAAATTACACGGTTGCTGTGGACAAAACAATACAAATGAACAATGCTTTACGTTTATGGAGGACAAACATGTGTGCTGTGTGGTATAAAACCCGTTGTCGTATTCGTGAAATATTGCTTTAACATGGTTAAAGAGAACTATTTCAAACCACATAAATAACGATTACATTCGAAATTTTACTGTCCATGCAAAACACATATTTTACGAAATAAATACAAGTCACAGCCAATACTTGACACGTGTTTTGGTTATTTAGTTTCAAACGTACAACACTAAATATTAAACGTGTGAATAAAGATCAATGTGAAGAAGGTATTCAATAGCCGATTTTCTTCTAAATAAAACTTCACTTCGCCATGATCAATTACCCACTATCTCGTGAACACCGTTTACTCATCATTGCACAACCTGGACATTTTTGACGATGCTGGAACAGGTATGATAACCATCAGAAAATTTTTCACAATGGCGACCTATGTAAAAGACCGAGCCAGTCCGATTGAGATAACTCGATTTTTCAGTTACTCCCCTTTTGCATTCGCCACTGCGTAGGAGATTGCACGTCATTGATAACATTCTCCTAGCAGAGTTGTCGTTCGTGTTTCAACATTCAACAATGGCCGCCCCCATGAGAGTCTCGATTCAAAACTTTCTTACTGCATAAATTGGCTTGTTTCGCTATTTAGAAGCTGTCATTTGGGATATATGAATTATTTATTCACTAAATCTTCGCTTATGACAACAATAGTTGAAATTCGAAGGATATATACTCGATGTGAATGAAGGACTTTCTGGATCGTAACAGCTTGACACGGCAAAACTGGCATACTGGTATTTTTAGTTATCAATATAAGTCACATTGTGCTTTATAAATTGTATTCGAGCATTTTGCGACTTATTGAATGACTATGATACCCGATATCAACATTTCATCGGGGATTTGCAGATCACCAAGCTGTCCGGAAATTCAACATTGATTTCAAACTCTTTACTGGTTCGTACTCTTTCTTAGTGTTAGTACTTTTTATCATTATAAAGTTAAATGAACTGTGTCACAATAAAAGAGACATTAAGGCGATTGTGGTCAGTTTGGATCTAAATCAGCCTGCAGTCGCTTGAAAGCTGTTTGCTTAAAAGCGTTTTTCTGACAATAACAAATAATTTAATTGGATACTGATTTGACTGCGCTTTTCCTGTGACCTGGCTCGAATAATATAATTGTCATTAATCAAATTACTTATTTCGAACATTAATCAATTGTTTTTCTTGTCCCTCGGGATCAATGACACCAGCACTTTCCTGTTGAGAATTGAATACTGCTAAAGGCGATGCTAGGGTGCGTGAGAGATGTTGCCGCTTCCAGTATCGCTCGATTGTTCATTGTCGGCTCGGGTACTACGTACATGTACCCCGGGTACTCTTAAGTATACTTACATGTATCCCGGATACGGTAAATATACTAAAAAAATGTACCCGGGAAATTTAACCCTAAATCAGTCGTTGTCGACTATTTTTTTGTAATAATTATATATACGCATTTATGTCAATTTTTTGTAGAATGGCCTCTATATTATCGAAACACATACTCAAAAAGCATGTTGATGCAGTGTTTTTGAAGAGAAATGTGTTAAAGATAATTGGTTTCTCGTTTTACGACATCGGATTTTGGGCGCGAATACAACTCGGGTACAGTCTAATATGGACCGAGTACAATTACGTTTTTTTACCGTACCTGGGGTACATGTAAGTATACTTAGAGTACCCAGGGTACATGTAAGTATACTTAAGAGTACCCGGGGTACATGAAAGTAGTACCAGAGCCGACAATGACCAATCAAGCTCCATTATCCCTCATGAACTTACTCAAAAACCGAGTCGGCAATATTTGACTTAATTTTTGGTTTGGTTGCTCTCGAGGGATCGAAAATTTCAGAATCTTCCTAAAAGCCCTACGGGTTTGATCCCCAGAAGCGATATTGAAAACTAGCATACTTTGTTATCTAAAAGGCTGCTAAACCTGATATACAATGATAAAGTGAATTTTCTCTCACATGATGTTCATCAGTCATATTATATAAAAACTTACAGCAGTAGTAAAAAACTGGACAATAATTAATGAACGCATCTTTCATTTGTCTTTGACACTTTGATTTTGACATGGCCTTGATTTAAATATGTGACTGGACTTAACCAGCACTCTTGTAACAGAGCTAAAGTTTAAATGTACCATTGAAGATCACCTAAATCCAGATTTGCTATTAAAGACGTGTGGAAAGTTTTAAGGGTGTGACAAGTAAGCAAAAATTGGTCATTACCCAGAGGCCACAACTGATCTATGACTGTATTAAAACAAGAAAAATTATTTCAATAAAAACTAATTTCATAAGCCTGGCAACAGTTTAACGGTAATGCTACCAATGTGTTACACCAGGGCCTTGAATTTGAAATCTAGGACATGCATGGTCATTTCTTCATGAAATCAGGACACAAAATTGTATTTTAAGTCCTTAATTGACCTGGCTATAGTTCTCAGATTATTATAAGCTCAATCAGTATATTTATATCATTATTTATGCTTTGTGTATTGTAAACATATACACAATCATGCAGTTACATGATAGGAATAAATAATACCAAAGCTATCCATACCATAAAGGTTATTGGCAAAGCCTATGGTTAAAATGTGAACACATTGAGTGTAATCGCCCTCTCGTGCCAGCAAAAACAACACGTTGACAGGTTGTCATTTTTGACAGTTCAACTTTCACTTTCATTTTGTGATATCAAACTATTAACAATTATGTGGCTGAGAAAAATATCGCCATTGCTTTTTATGCCCCCGGTAGGGTGGCCTATATCAGTTGAACTGTCAGTCAGTCAGTCAGTGTGTCAGTCTGTCCGTCCGTCCGAAAACTTTAATGGCCATAACTTTTTTTAATATTGAACATAGCAACTTGATATTTGGCATACATGTGCATCTTATGGAGCTGCACATTTTCAGTTGTAAAAGGTGAAGGTGAAGGTCATCCGTCAAGGTCATATGTCAAATATAAAGCGTCTGTCTGTCTGTCCGAAAACTTGAACATTGGCCATAACTTTTTCAATATTGGCGTGCATGCGTATCTCATAGAGCTGCACATATTGATTGGTGAAAGGTCAAGGTCATCCTTCAAGGTTAAGGTCAAAGGTCAAATTTTGCAATATTGAAGATAGCAACTCCATATTCGGCATGCATGTGTATGTCATGGAGCTGCACATTTTGAGTGGTGAAAGGTCAAGGTCATCCTTCAAGGTCAAAGGTAAAATATATGGCTTCAAAGCTGCGCAGCAGGGGGCATTGTGTTTCACAAACACAGCTCTTGTTTAATATATTTTCTGCACATTTCTTCAAAAAAACTTACATCAATACTCGATTTTCTTCGTTAATTCAATCATTCCTGACAGACTTGTGTACATATTTCGCTTACATTTTGACGCGCGTAGGTAAGACCGCATTACGGCTTCCGAAATGTGTATTCATACTATTGCCTTCGAGGAACTTATCCGATGTTTGACGGAAAGGGCCGAAAATGTGCGAGTGTGGGTCAAGTTCCCCACAGGTACTACTTTCCCGTTCCCCAAATTTTTTTCCTTACCTAAAATTTTTCATACCCAATTTTTTTTTCATACCCAATTTTTTGTTCGTACCCAAATTTTTTTCGGTCCCAATTTTTTTGTTTCCAAATATTTGTTCGTACCCAAATTTGTTTTCATACCCAAATTTTTTTCGCAAAATTTGTGTACCAAATTTTTTTTTCGTACCAACATTCACAATTGTGGTGATTGTGGTGATGTAGATAAACTTAACTTGATGCTTTTATATCCATCCTCTCAAAAGCATCGTCACACCAGTACTGTCAGTACTTTGATTTATAATGGCATTGTATTTGATATAATAATGGCGGATTCGGCTTAAAAATCCATATTAAGGTTACAATATGGCCATTCAGCACCCTTTTCTGGACTTTCCCTTGTTAACCGTTTTATAGCATTTACGTTTACTGGCAGCATTTTGATGTTATCATCTCTTTCTAAACACTTCGTGATCTCTTAAGACAATCTCACACGCTGGGCAGACATTTTTCTCGCCGTTTCTACATTTTTGTTTTTCCAAGACTCTCTTCTGCTTATAGTCGTCTTTCTCAACAAAGTAGACGTCAATATATACCTTTGCGTGTGAACTACATGCACTTTCCTACTTTTTCTTGCGCTGTCTAAGCATTATCGATTTACTCGTTTAAGCAAAATAATGAGCTTTTTTTTAATCTCATGAACTTGAGCTAGTACGAATCCAATACTCTTTAGCAGTCGATCTACTGGTACTACATTTCTTTTCTGACTCGTATGTATGCAATCGTTTCTGAGAAGTTTTCGGCTTGATTTTTATATCCTTACGTTTCAATCTTTCTGTATATTATTTAGCAAGTGCTTAATATTTTCTGTTGTTACCAACCGATCCAAGGCCAAAACGTTGACGGAACGGGAGTTTCACAGAAATACGGGTGTCTGAAGTAATGAAAAAACCTCGATTTTCTGACTGGTTGGTTGTTGTCCATCCGCGAGTATGTGTCCAACATTGATATTGACAGTGTCTAACATTGAAATTGGCATTCATGTCTTAAGCTTTTTATTATTTGTTCTAAGTAAAGCTTTACTTCTGTTATTCAATACTTATACTCTATCATCTTAATCGACCATTTTGAAAAGATAAGGTTATGTTTTCTTGTGTTGCACTTTCAAACAGGCATCTTTCACAAAATGTTTTTTCTCTCCATTAATTTCGCATTAATTCGGCCTTTGGCTTTGCCATTCCATAAAATAGAAGATATATCAAATTACAGTTAGTAATTGTATTTTACGGCTACAAAAACAACTTTAATAGGCTCTGAGTTCATCTTGTAGGGATAAGGTATCACCGATATGCTTTAAATCAACATTCAACAGACATATTCAACCATTATTAGAATAACTTCAGATTTATCAGTTTTTATATGACATATAATTATTAGCATTTTTGCGTAAACTGGTAAGCAAAATATAGAGATTGCTATTGCTGTATAAATAATTAAAGGCACAATTTGGTGATAATCAAAGGAAAAATGTTATTTCCATTAAAATGACATTCAATTATCAAATAAAAATAGGTCTGAATTAAGTATAGTAAACTAAATACATGCAGGTATGAGTTGCAATTGATAGCAGGGTGTATTTAATTATCAATATATATTGACCTTTCCTTGATTACCTACTTTACTAGAACATAAAAAGCAATTTATTACAATGCTTTTAAATTATTTCGACTGGGTAAGAAAGCGTTATAACAAAACTGTGTTTACAATTGATCCAATCGTTTAATGTAAAATCAATCCATCGTTTATATCATTTATCCGTAGGGTTTGCATGTACAATCAAATCAGTATATTAAAAGATAATGAACCGACCAAGGTACTATAATGGACGGGAAAAAGTTACATATGCCTGAAAAGTTTACAATTTAGTATTTCACTTCCACGTCATGTAAGAAGATCGAAGCACTTCTATACTTTCTACAATGTAATAAATACCTATAGGGCTTTTGGGCATGTGTTTATACAGTGGATATTGACATACCTTCACGACAAAAAATGTTAAGGACGTCACTTTGCTCAAAATGGCTACAGAAGAAATTTCTTAACATCCGGGCTCTGTATAAGACTAAATATGTATACATGTACAATTAAAGCGTATTTACGAAAATGAATTGAATGAACGATTTGTTAAATTGTCTTCGTCTCGTTTATAATATCCCTTTGCTAATGGTTTTATCATCTGATTTTGCTCTAACGTTAAGCATTTCAAAATCGGTTTATATAGATTTATTTGTTGAATCAACCAGTGAGCTATCTTTTGATAGTATTATATACACACAGAACTTGATCTACTCGGATAAACATGCACTTGCGCCATTAGCAAATGACCGATTGATAACCTATTTGCAATTACGAAACCTATCCAAACTGAAATTGTGGATGGGTTGTATATTATTCTTTTATATACATGTAAGTTTTGACATATTTCTACTTACTTTTACCTTCCTTCCCCTGCACTGTTAACGTAGTTTGTTAAGAAGTGTGTGAACAATATACATACACGTGTGTACAATATTTTCCATTAAAATAACTTGAGAAGTTATACAAGTATGCAATGCAAAAAGCAGCGAAAAATATTATTCGTGTATTCGGATTAATGTGCAAATCGCTTTGGTAATGATTGTGAAAGATAAAAGTTGAGATCATTTGCACTGGAAAACAGTGTTGTCAACAAAGGCAATATCTCTCAGAGGATAACATACTATGACAAGAACAGAACAGAACAGATCTTTATTATGATTCACATGTCACATAACACACGATACACATAATGTGAATAAAGGTGAGCTTGTAGTTCACAAATAATTATTTCACAAAACAATAGCTAGAAATAGCAAAAACGAAGTGATAATATATAAATATTAACCAAAATACATCAGACCAATGAAATGAAAAGAAAATCTATCTTATTAAGTAATTTTGTATTACATCCGTTCCAATGTTGTCGCAGTTGTCAAGCAGGAATTATAAATACCATTATTAAGGTCATGAAAATTACATTTTACTATCAGGATTTAAATGAATTTAGTGTCATGTAAACATCTAAATTCAAAAATAAAAATTACATAAGACAAAGATCAACGTGGAATGATAGCAGTCTTATTAAGGTTCAAATAGTTGTACAGACAATTAAGTAGTTAAAAAGTCGGGGACAAATAAAACTCATGTTTATTTATCTTTTATTTTTGAATACATTTTTAAAACATCAGGCTTATAATATATTCAACATTGTAATAGAAAAAGGGAATCCAACATTTATAAAATCCGCTTCTTAGCGTATTTGTTTCAAGGTAACGACATAAGAATCTAGTTTTAAATTTGTATGTGACTAATGGTTGTAAGGAATACATTATAATATCAGACTGTGAATCAATACAATTCCATATAAAATTAAAACAAAATATATACAACAAAACTCAAAGTAAAAATAGAAGTTTGAGATACATTTAAGCTCAACCTTCTTCCCTTTCAAAATCTATAACAATAAATCAGCCTAATACGTACGTATGATTTTTTTTTTAAATTTCCATTAAGAAATACATTACAGAATCACCAAACAGTGAATGCTCAATATGCGTTGTGTTATTAAGGACCTGTGTTTATCTATTAAGGGGTGTTGCTGCAGTTTTGATGATTTTTTTCCATCTAATAACTTTTGCTCAAAATTTTTATTCAAGCACTACATACAAATACTAAATGAAAAATGCAATAAAAACATAGGGTCACCGGCTTTGTTTGGATTTAATTCACCATTATATAATATGTACTTTTTCATTAAAACTGAAAAATCTCTAATTGCATAATAATGATTAATAACCTATGAAATTGGAAACATGTAGAGATTATATAAGCTAATATATATCATATACCATTTAAGTAAACCACAAACAACCAAAAAAATGGAGAACACAAGTTAACTTTTAAGAAATTTAATTTTTATAATTTGTATGTCACCCAAAAAACGTCATTTTTTTACTATTTTTACCACAAAAATGAAATCTAAAAAAGTTCTATCTAATAACTTTTTTCGAAACTTCTCAAATATGTTCATCTATGTATTGTTATTATGAAACAAAAATAAAAAAGGGGGTCACCGCACTTTTAACAGAGATTTTTTGTTTTAATTATCCCTACCGTCTAGACGTCAAATTTCATTAAAAAACAGCAATAAGACAAAACCCAAGTACCGGTACATAGATTGTCAGAAATATGCATAAACATTAGAAATTGTTTACAATCTTAACTGGGATCACAACAGCTTACCAAAAGAAATAAATAAAAAACAATATTTAATCACAAACATAATACCATACAGTATCAAACTCGGCCTTAATCATTAATAACTTACATGTTCACAGATTTCGGGATGTTTTGAAGTTTGTGTTTAAATGCTTAAAATTGATAAATGTAAACAACAGGACTTAAAAGCTCCAGTATAAAACAAGTATGAAATTAAAGAAAGAAAGAAAAAAAAGTAAAAAAAAAAGTTAACTCCGCCTGGAATCGAACCACTGACAATTGTATTATGAACCAACTCGGTCATTTCTGATGATACTGATAACAAAAATATTGAGTCGTGATAATAGCATCATCGGTGTTGCTATAAATATATCCTCGGTTAAATAAACTGCCGCAACACCCCTTAAAAGACGACTTGGCTTAAGCGTTGGCTAGTTTCTTCACCACAACTCCCTTCGAAATAAAGGAATGGGTTTCTATTTAGCCAAGGGGTTTAACTGTACAAGCTTACATGAAAAGAATATGTGCCCAGATGGTTTGGGAATTCACTTCTCTTTAAAGAAACAAACCATTTTAATTCTCCCACCCGTTGCAATGTGAAGGTTAGGGTCGTTTAATTGGTATATTTCATGAGAATGAATTTCATAAGGTAATACACGTTGTTCGAACCTATTTCTGGTTAAAGAACAAACAACTTCATATCAAATGCACTTATTTAATTGCATTCATGCTTTAATTAGCTTACAATATAAGCAGCTCAAAAGCGCAGAGTGAACTGTGTTTGTGAAAACGAGCACGTTGCGATGTTTGCGCGTTCCGATGCATATAATGTTAAAAAATGGTATATAAAGTGTCGTTGATTATAGTCAATTTTTGGTGATTGAAAGTAACGGTTTATTGATCCATAAAGGTTAGTTTCAAGTTCATAAAACAACTATTATATACAAACATATATATGAGTTCACTTAACGCATATCTAAAGCGTTATCAATACTTCAGAAAACACAACAAGCACACAAGCCACAACGAAACAACAAGTAATGCTTCACGGCTTACATATTGATGGAATATTAGAATATAACTAGGGATCTGGGTCGGTATTCACAAAGCTTCTAAGAAAACACTTTGCTTAATAAGTACTAAAGTAAAAAGTTCACATCAAAAAGACCATGTCAAATCAGATGTGAAAGATAAGCAATTATAGCGAATGGTATTTCTTTTGAACATTACATTTAAAAAGACCTAGACGCAAAAAAAAAATCAAACGATTTAAGAAATGTATATCAGTAATTTACGCAATTACCTTACCTGTTATCTGAGGAAATGTGCATGTAAGTCCAGTTTAGCAATAAACGGGGTTGACAAACGCCAGTAAATTGCATATACTATCATACTATAAGCACTACAAAAAAAGTTAAAAATGAAAAACAATGATAACGTCTTTACATGAAGTTATACGGGTGTATTAATTTGGTTTTGATTTTGCTCAGGTACATACGTCAGTCGGGGTTTGTTTGTTCGGCAAAGTAAGGTATTCAACACATCTGTTCGAAATGAAGATGATAAACAGAAATACAGTATTGGATTTGCAAAGTTATTCAAGAAGAAAAGTCTGGACAGAAAGAAAGTTGCTGGCGTTCTTACCCTGAGACCTGTAATAAGTAGCCCTGCTATCGTTGGCAATAATGTGGAACACAAATACACTATTGCTACGATCGACATCATAAGTGTAGTCTTTCTTGTTTTCATTCGATTTCTTGTAAGAGTGGTAGCGACGGTAAGTCCATTTATTGGTATAACCCTTCGCCATCGACGAAAAAAAAATGCCACTCGAGTATAAAACACGCATGTCACAGTACAGGTAGTGACTGACAGCAAGGTAGACAAAGCGAATGTTGTAATCAGAATACTTTTATACGAGAAGTTGATTACACAATATCCATTTGCGTTATTATGTACATTAAAAAGTTGCGGGACTGATAGCAAACAGATAATTATAATGACTAATCCCATGAGTTTTCTTTTTTTCGAGGCGTCTTTTTCCACAAATGTTCCAGCTGACATTGCTTTGAAACGGTATACAGCCAAGCACGATATAACTACACCCGATGTATGACACGTAGCAAACACAACAAACAAGTTCAATTTGCAAAGCCAGTTTGGGGCAAATAGTGTCCAAACGTCGACCTGAATTAAAATGAAACACGGCGCGCAGACGACAAGAGAAACCACATTACACAAAGCGAGATAGAAAGCCATCCAATCAGTAAAAGTCTTTCTTGGAAGTCTAACGTGCAGAAAGATCACAATGGAGTTTCCAGGAATGCCTAGCACAAAGGCGATCCCGATGAATGCTGTAAACGCTATTTTTGTCAACTTTGGGACCAGAGATGCTAAGCTCAATTCCGTAACATTTTCCTGCCTTCCATTATGCCTTTATGTCCGACACATAAATCCTACATATATAAAGATATACACATTAAAATATTAATATGTAGGTCCAGATATTTATAAAAATATCATTATAAAAATATTGTTGTTGTACAATATGTATTTGTACACAAGTGCTTTAAGCGAACCGTATGCTCTCAGATTAAGTTATTTTCCCAGACACTGTTAGTACATCAATAAATATAAATAAATAAATACATATATGTTTATACTATTATATATATATATATATATATATATATATATATATATATATATATATATATATATATATATATATATATATATATATATATTTATTTATTTATTTATTTATTTATATACCATATTTTTCTATTTATGTCTGCAAACATATTTTTCGATTCAAAACCACTTAAAGCCAAACAAACGTTCTGATATTTTTCTGATCATTTGATGATACTTGATATACGTTGATGCATATTATCGAGTTATTCAATGCCCAACAGAATGCTTGATTAAACTTTTACCTCAATTCGAAAAACAATCCAATGTTCAAGTTTTGCAATAAAACGTCCAATGCGCTTTACACTTGTGTATAAAGAATATCAAATATGACAAAAGAACCACCGATGTCAGTTGTCCAATACTTCCAGTCTAACAGAAGACCTTAATCGATGTGTCGCATCTCTTTTTATCCGCTACGTAGATGTCGTTGATGAAGACTAGAAACTAAGGACGTTGTTAGATAATTTGGTGATTCAACTTTACTAAGCTTATATGCAAATACATTGAGTGAATCGTAGAACTGAACGAAGTCATACATTTATGCAATTACACAGTTATTTTTCTGTAAGTGGTTCCTGAATTAATACCCTAATAAAAGGGTGTGCGAGCGTGTGTTCTCAAGCGTTCCTGTGCGTGTGCTCGTGTGTGTGGGTGTTCATGTTTATTGTTAGTTTTAGTATAATTCACAAGCAAAGCCCAGTATCATAGCGCTAATGATTCTTTATCTGTTTACAAAATATTTAATTCTTACCAGTAAATATATTTGTTATGTTTTAATGCTGATTTATATAGCTTTCTTTTGTTGTGTCACTAAATTCACGAGAAAAAAGTTCTGAACAGCTAAAGAACCTATGAGCTAGATGTCGAGAGATCTCTCACCCAATAAAAACTTAATTCAGAAGTTTAAGTGAATCAACGCTAGGAAAAATATATATATATAACCATGATTAAGAAAAATATTTAATAACCAGCAATTTTTCTCGCGTTAGAAACAGGTACACACGTTGAAGACCTTCGAATGCACACAGGTGGGTTGTACATGTATTTCTTTCTCGAATTAATTTCTTTTAACATTTCAACATCTACTTCTTTTCTTCGTTTCACCTTTTTATACCTTACGACACAGATAATTATTAAGGTTACTGTTCTGAAAATGTAAAATAAAAGATTATACGAGGCAGGTATTTTCATTGTATTTATCGTCACAGTATTGTTATGCTTGCTCATAAATAGTTTGACACTTATGTTCATCCGCTTGGTATTTCAGCCAAAAATATAAATCCCATGCATTCCGAAGAATTCCAAAACATTCCAACGGCTGAGCTGAATACCGGGCCTCATGTAACGATGTTACGTCAGCATTAAAACCCCAACATCTTGAACAAATGAATTCGCTGGACTCAAACAGATGATTTTAATGCGCATCTGTCAAGTATCAAATGAGATCATAGCGAAACTATCGCGTCTTTTGGAAGCTGAAGACTAAATACGGACAATGAAAAAGGCAGATGCGATTCATCGAAAGATATGAACGAACAACACAGATATATGCTGTAAATTGGTGTTGTGTACGCAATGCATGCATGTACATTATTAAACGGACTCCTATCAAAACATGTTAGACGACATATATAAGTGTGAGTGTGTGTGTGGGTTGGGTGGGTGGGGTCGGCTAATTTAATTTTACAATTAACGTTTAGTCTTTAACTAGATTTCTTGCGAAATGTTATGCGGCGGGAATATTGAATGTCTGGATTGGGAAAACTAATCTTATTAAAGGAATGCAAACTTACTGCATTTCTCTTCTTTATTATTTGTAGTTAAACAATTCTTTAAATTAATCGGTTGAAAAAAAGTTTTAAGCATATTAAGAATACGGGTCGGTGCCGAATAAAGCGAAGTTCATTTTGCGAGGCTTAGAAAATCTGAACCATGAGCCTTGGCTTGATACTTCCCATGTGCATTGGCCTTAGACAGATGACCCCTATTGAATAGGGATCACTGGGTCAAAGGTCAAGGTCACTGTTACACATTAATTGTGAAATCGATTCCAATCAATAACTTGTCAACAGATTCACCGATTTGATTGATACTTTCCATGTGCATTGGCCTTGGACAGAAGATGACCCCTATTAAAATTGAGGTCACTAGGTCAACGGTCAAGGTCACTATTACACACTTAGTGTGAAATCGTTTCCGATCAATAACTCGTCAACTGAATCCCCGATTGGCTTGATACTTCTCATGTGCATTGGCCTTGGACAGTAGATTACCCCTATTGAAATTGGAGTCACTAGGTCAAAGGTCATGGTCGCTTTCTCAATAAGTGGTAAAAGCGTTTCTAATCAATAACTCGTCAACGAATCGACCGATTGGGTTGATACTTCCCATGCGCATTGGCATTGGACAGTAGATGACCCCTATCGAAATTGGGGTCACTAGGTCAAAGGTCAAGATCACTGTCTCAATAATTGTGAATTTTGTTTCCGATAAAAAAAAACTCATCAACGAATTGACCTATTGGCTTGATACTTCACATGCGCTTTGACCTTGGACAGTAGATGACGCCTAGATAGATGAAATTGGGGTTTCCGCACGGTTTCGCTAATTACGATGATCTATGTGTTAGTGTTACTCCGTATTCGATATACTTTTAATGTTATCATTAAACCTGAATAAAAATATGATGATAATATTAAATTTAGCACACAATTTAATAACGACACACTTAAAATTCCGGTAAAAAATTGCCCAAAGTGTAATATTCATTTGGATAAAATGTAATAATAATGACCACGATACAATAATGTTAGAACCAATAACCGGATCGTCAAAATAACGTAGAAACGAACGTCCACCTGTGTCAAACTTACCGTAGAAACGAATTTCCATTATTCACTTTATAATTATGATTAAACTGGCTTATATTTCTAAAGTATTTAGTTCCTGACAACTTACTTTCAATTTGAGTATCTGGCGCTAAATTATTCCTAGAAATGAGCACGCAATACTACTACCAGAATAAGACATGTCTGCATGTAGGTTTCATAAATTATGTTTTATGACCAGACATCTGCATCTTATGAAAACTTGTGGTTATTTAGTATTTGTTGGCACAGTATCTGATCACAACAAGATAATGGATTTGTGTTGAAAACATGGGCAATAAAACCACAGATCTATCAATAAACAAGATTATTTATTGATCTTTGATAAAACTACGCGATAAAAAGGGATGAAACAAAGAGCGGAAATGTGTGTAAACAATTAAATGAAACACGTACTTCAATCAAGAACATATATTTAATGAATTAACTATTAATATACAAGTAAATATTACTGCTAATTCCGACAATCTCTTCCTTTGTTGACAATATCATTACGTCGCAGAATGCTCAAAAGAGTGAATGGTTGAAATCAGATGCGGCGTTGCGTGGAGCTAGTAGAAATAGATACACGTTCAGCCTCGTTCTTGAATTCTGCCAGTAACGTCACATCGCCCTCTTAACACTTTTGGCTGATTGTCAAAAGAAGAAATATATTATTTTTTACGAACGCATTTTGTTTGTTTTTCTAAAAATGGTCTTTGAAAATTTCACATACAAGGGTTCAGAAGGAACTCTTTCCCTCTATCTTGCAAATAGTCTTTCAAAGCCATCGGCGTCTCGTATTGACTGTATTTGAAAATGAGTGTCTTGTTTATGCATACTATTTAATAAACACGCTATCGAACGAAGACGCCAGACATTGTGCAATGTTGTCTCTTCTGATCTATTATAAAGAATAAAGTTATGGTTAATCTAGGCACTATTGGCAAAACAATTTGTTCGGTATACCTGTTTGCCAAAACTATAATCGGCTCAATAAACAGATTTGAAAACACACACACACGCACGCGCGCACACACATACACACACGCACTCACACGCGCGCACACACACACACGCACACAAAACGGTATTGAAAATCCTGTAAACATAAGAAGTGGAATATGTAGGATAATTTAAAACATGTAAATTTCCCACAGTTTAATAAGACATGGGTGCCACCTCTGGTTATAAGCGCCTCATCCGTAACACGGGCTAGTCTTTTGGAAAACATGCAAACATATCTAGTGGATCGACCAAAAACCACATTTTTTTGACGCTTAAATTGTATATTCTGATTTAATAGGTGGGTTGCAATTTCATATGTATGTGCATTAAATGATAAATGAATCTTCGCTGAATCGCATTACATTACCGGATTTTACAAATAAGGTTCCATATGTTGAAAATCAAACAAGAACGTTTTACTCATCTCATAGATATCTGAATTATATAAAAAGAACTCTTCAACTTAGCGACACCTTGGAAGTATAATTGGCTTGTGTATTAATACATCACCAAATAGAAGAGCCGCCTGTGATCAACGGCTGTGTTAGTAATCAGAATGAGTTGATGCACACCATTGTTGCATGTGATCAGCTGCACAGGCTACGATTGTTTAAAACTTTAACGGCGAATTAAGATAAACGTATGTTTAAAAGCAATTTAAAAGCAATGATATTTTCAAACATTTTCAGATTATTCCAGAAAACTAATTTTCTAACAACTTACATATATTGAAGGGTTAACTATTAGTCACATCAATACCTTCATGGAACAATCAACGGTTGTAAGCTAAAATGACATTTTTTTTAGCTACCAGTCCCTGCATAGGGAGCACACAAATGCAGGATATGGCCTCACAAACTTCAAGGGAATCGTACCGGCTAATTTGGGGGAAAACGGCATTTTTTTAATTTATATGGAATATGCGTTGTTGTTTTTTTTGTGAAAAAATACCGAAAAATAATTATTAACCGTTGGTTATCAACGGGTTTTTTACCATTTGGTAAAATTTAAATTATTTGTATTAACATACAGATATGGATTTAGTTTTGGTCATTTTGAGGTTTTCTCACAATTATGTCTTATAAAATGTATAAGTTTGAGTAAAAGAAACAAAAAGATAATAGCAAAACATTATAAGCGGTATAAATGTTAATGTTTCAAAACAAGTATGTTTTATTGGACAATTAAAGGGACCTTTTCACAGATGTCAGCATGTTTGAAGTTTGTCATTAGATACTTTATATTGATAAATGTAAACATAGGATATAAAAAGCTTCAGTAAAAACAATAGTATAATTAAAGAAAGAAAAAGAGTAACCCTCACCAAAGCTCGAACCACTGACCCCTGAAGTAAAAGTCTAACGCTTTGACCACTCGGCCATCCGTGCTCATTGAAAATATGATGTTTTTTATACTTTATATAAGTAATCCTAGTAGTGTCACAAAATATAACGACAACAACAGAAGTCTCCAAATTCTTGTATCGTTTTGCGTTGCAACGCTTAATAATTTTCAGGTTTTTAAATCGTCAAAAGAGTATTTTAGAGCATGGTAAATGTTCAGTATGACTGTTTCGTTACAAATATCATAACTACAACGAAAATTTGCAAATCTGGAACATTTGTTTTTCAATTTTGTTAATTTACCTAAACGTCAAAAGGCCCATTTAAACTGATATTTTACAACAGTGTGTGTTATTTGTCAAATGTGAGAGATTTAATGCGTTACCTCAGTGTACATGTATATATATATCATCTTATTTTCCTATTTTTGCATTAACTTTTCTGTTACAGTATAGTATATTCTATTTACATACAATATTCATTCACTTATCAGTATCAAACAATCAACAAAATGAACAAAACAAGATTAAAGGCAACTATAAATTAAAATATATCAACAAGCACATTAGGCATGTTTATATTCACATTAAAATAATATATCCTAGTATTCCTCAGTCTTTTTGTTGTTTATAAATGTAGTTTGTATGATAATTACATTATTGCTTATCAGGTAAAATTGATATATATCTTTGGCAAAAATGACTTACTGTGTGTACTGATTTTTCGTGCATTTAATCATTTTTGTGTTCAATTTATTATGTAATCAAACACTTAATTTATTTAAAAAGAAAAAAATTATAAATTGCTTACATTAAATAGCTTACCAAAAGTGTGTAAATCAAATTATATTTACACCATTTGTGAAAACATAGTATTTTCATGATTTATGCGACGCCAATGACTTGGAAACCATTTAGGATTTAGACCCGATTGGCAAAAAACTGAGGGAACAAAAAATATTTTACCCAGGACAATGTTGATTATCATCCGCATATTATTCCAATAACATCTTCCAATCATGCAGAGTTGGCCTCTTTTTTCTTTTAGAGCTCAATGTGAGATTTGTTATGCCCTGTGTTGATATTGTTGTTTTCATATCTTTACTTTTGAAATTATAATTAAGAGAAATGTATTTTATGTAAAAACACGTGCATGCACTTATAAGTATCAAAAAGACCCAATTACATAAAATTAACACGTTACAAAACTAGTATATCTCATAATATATAGAGAATTCTAGGTTAGCGTTGAATACAGAGAAGTTTATGTTGCGAGGCTTAGAACGCCGGAAGCGCGAGCCTTGGCGAGCGCTTTCGGTGTTCGAGCCGAGCAACATAAACTTCTCTGTATTCAACGCTAATCCTAGTATTCTATTTATCCCATTTGATTTTTTCAACGTGACGTTTAACATAAATAGATCTAATAACCTTAACAATAATTTTAATTCCGTCATTAAAGCGCTTAAAATCTAACAAATGTAACCATGCGTAGTGATATACATGTATTTGTTCTGGTACGCGAAATAGTCTTTAAAAAATTCACACACAAATTCTAAAACAAGTAAAAATATCACCATATGCCTACATTCAATTTTACGCAGTATGCGAATTTTAACACATTACGACCGCGAAAAGAAGATTGTACTTTACTATAATTTATTTTATTTTCGAAAGAAAATGATCAAAATCCAATATGGCGGCCATTACTCCTGACAAAATGCTGTCGATGTCAACATACAGGTACACCATCGACGACCTAGTTCTGGCTACCATTACTTTAAATGTCGCTTTTTATGATTTTTGACTGGCGCGACTTTGTACAGGTCTGTCAATACTAAATAAACTGTACGCTGAAGTTTCTTTAGCTATCGAAGACCTTGACAATTTTGACGAGTAAACAGACAATTGCAGCGACTGACACTTTATTTGACAAAATATACAGGGCAATACGTTTTCCGACTTCGGACGACGAATTTCAGGACGCGCAGAACGTGTTTTTTATATAATGTTATGGGTATGCCGTGTGTGATCCGATGCATCAATGGCGCCCATGTTAAAATCATTTCCCCGAGATCAGGGAACGACAAAAGTACAATCAAAAATCAAAACATGTAAGAACTAGTATCTTACCTTTAATTATCATTTAAAATCCATCTAATAATCCATTTAACTCAATTATTGACGATTTTGCATCTAGGGTCTTTAATAATTATTTTAGCATAGTTAAATAAAGACCCTTATGCCATTCTATCAATTTATTCAAATGAGTTTATGAACGCGATAAACTTTCTTCTTCGTCACACGCTACGTCATGTACCCTACATTACTGCTGTTCAAATGAACCGGAGCAGTTTATCTAATAATAGCCGTTGGTAAACTCGGTTGCATTTGCAGATTTCTGCATATAAACATAATTATGTTTAAACTTGCACAATGTTTTATTTATCTATGGTAAATGCCCTTATTGTACGAAAAAATAATCTAATATATAAATACACAAAGAATGGAAAACATTCAAGTACACAACAGATGAATGAGTAGAAAATACCCGTGTACGAATGGGACGTTCCCAATTCCAGTGTGGTGCTATTTTTACCATCTTATACTTTACACAGCTCTATGCCTAACGTGAATTAAATAGGAAAGCAAACATAGCAGATTATTCATGAACTGTGCGATATGTGTATGGCTTGTTGTACATTCTTAATATTTAAGTTAAATGTCAAAAGTATATGCTTTGGTTATAAACAATGCACATTACTGTACACTAAATAATGTCATTTGACTAGATTTAAAGGATGAAGGTCGTATAATTTTGAAGCTCAAGTTTTGTCGACTTTGTTTCTTATGAAAAATCATTCAGTGGTAAAGTAAATATAAATAAAAAAATAACAAAACAAAAATCGTGTAATTTTATATTTTATTTCAACATTTCTTTTGGTGAATATGTCATATATATTTTTTTCTGCAAAATATGCACATTTTCTTTTCATGGGTGACCTTAAAATTCGATCAATGAACCAAACAATATCGACCTAATTTTAGCGCATATCGCATGACGTCATTTAAAAAGTAGTCCGTGCACGCGACAGGTATATTCCACAGTGTTGAATACAAGCAAGTATATTCCACAACGTGTTATACCGTCAATGTCGCGGTGAAAATGGGATAAATATCAATATGTGCATTAGGCATTTCTTTCTTCATATTTGGCATTTTTCCTGTCTTATATATCACAATTATTGATCATATTCACATGAAATATTATATATTTATATTTTTAAGTCTCATAGGTATGTATAAATGTAGTAAGGATGATAATTTTATCTAAACTGTTTTTTAGGTAAAAATTTAAACATGTCATTTTCACAAAAACACGTGTTGTATGTACCTTTTTTCATTGATATAATCTTTTTTCATAAATTGTTGAATATTTCACCAAAAATACTAACATATTCTCAATTTATTTTATTAAAAAGCTCACCAAAATCATGGTAAATGTATGTTGTTTGTGTCATTTTCGAAAACAGCTATTTAATATGTTTTTGGTCGGCCATCTTTGATTTAGACCCCGTAGGCATAAAAAAATTCTTGGGATCACAATTTTTTTTACCCAAGATAATGTAGAACAGCATCAGCATATTAAAAAAAATTCAATCATTCACCGTGATCCTCCGTTCCTACTAGACAATTGACTCAAGGTACTTACCAGTTATATCACAGGCATAAGTACCTAGGCAGTGACTGAAATATTCAGCTGTACGGAGAGATGGAGGGGTTAAATTAGATTCAGGTTTCAGAGCAGACACGTGTCTTACTGCTTGTATCTGATCTTGGTACGTGACTATAGTGACCAAATCATTGGTTGGTACTGTCGTTGTAAATGTCGGTCACGAACTGTGGGTTCTTGTTCTCATGTTGCATCAGTTTTATGGTACTTAGACAGCAAACCCCGTTATCAAGGGAACCAGTTGTGAGGGACTTGGGACAATACCTTGGCCTAAAGTGCCAGAGGCGGTTGATTCTTCTGAATCCCAGCAAAATAACTCTGAGGAGTAATGCTTTTTTATATTAATTTTTTTCAGTATATATACTATTTATCCAAATGCTATTCTTAAATTTAGTTTAGTTTTGTGATTAAGAACTGTATGAAGAAATAACCATTACAGACTGCGTATGATTTGAGTGTATGCATTAAACAAGTATACACTGGTTGCCATATATATGTTTTTTCTTATAGAGAATATAACATATATTTGGTGATTTCTGTTATTAAAGCAACCATTTAATAACGTTTATTTACACATCAACTTTGTAAATAAAATCAATCAGAACATATTGTTTAGTTTTGTTATTAAAACAATTTCTTTAAAATAGCAATTAAATATTGTAGTTTGTTGCTTAAGTGTATGCTTTAGACTAGTATATACAGCTTACCATATATTTACAGTTTATGTAACATTTTATTTAGTGGATAATGTTACTATAGCAACCATGTTATACAGTGTATTTTCACATCAACTTTGTTAATAATAAGTTAAAGTTTTCATTAATGCAAGGGACGACTGTATCTTTGTTGACCGTGTGTGAAGTATTTTGTTTGTAACTTGTTGTGTTACTGCACTTCAAGAATGTTCTTTATAAGTTAAATACTGGACATCATAGTTATTGTGTTAAATGTAAACAGTTACTACAGCAACATCAAAATTTATTGATATATTCCAGAGTGTATAATGACAACTGCGCTTGAAACTTGTCAACTGGTAAATGTTAAGTTTAGAACACTCAATGAATATGTATTTGTCTCCAAGGGAACCAGTTGTGAAAGACTGGGGACAGTCACGGTGTTTCATGTACAGCCCATGACTGGGTGGGCTCGTACCTAAGACCGCGTGGCTGTATAGTGAGCATAAACGGTACGCTGTCGTCATGCTGCGCACTAGATTGTAGTGTTCTTCAAGGAAGTTGCCTTGGCCCATGGAAGTACCTCGCTTACGCCGGCACATTGTTCGATGTTATCCCCCCGTCCATAGCTTAATATGGCTTCGCAGATCGATAGCAAATGTTTTCGCCCTTCTAGTTCCAATGAAGCTGATGCGATCTGAGAAGTCAAACCCTCGGCAATAGTGATTTATGACTGGATAAACAAAAACAGATTAAAAATGAATACGTCTAAAACCGAGTTTATAATGTTTGGAAGCAGAAAACAGTTAAACAAATGTGCAACACAATCCATAGATATTGCTGGTGACACGGTAAATTAAGTTCCTTGTATAAGATACTTAGGTCCATTCTTAGATGAAAAACTCAATTTTAATGAACATATACACGCAAATGTAAAACCGCCATGATAAACTTTTTTCGCATTAAACGCATTCGTCAAAATCTCACCAAGCAAGCTGCTGAAATCTTAGTTCTTTCACTTGTCATTTCGCATCTGGACTACTGCAACGCTATTCTATATGGTATTGCAGATCATGAACTTACAAAGTTACAACGTATACAAAATATGTGTGCAAAGATGGTCCTACAACGGAGGAAATTCGACAGTTCCAAACAGGCATTATTTGACTTGAACTGGCTACCGATTAAATACAGAAATAATTTCAAAATTTTGTGTTTTATGTATAACTGCCATACTTCAAGAGCACCAGGGTACTTAAAAGAACTCCTGACACTGTATGCACCCAGTCGCACAGGCATGAGGTCCGCTGACAAACTGGGTTGGTGTTATGTAGTCCCGTTCAACAGACGAAAGACATTTTGTGACAGAAGTTTCTCTACCATTGGTCCAAAGTTGTGAAACGTTTTACCACCGTATATTCGCAAATCTGACAATATTAGCATATCAAAAAAAATAATCTTAAAACATATTATTTTAGTGATTTTTACTCAATGTTTACGTAACCTCCGCATTACATACTTCGAGTACGCACGCATGATTATGTTCACTACCTCATAAACATACTTTTATTCGTTGCGTGTTTAGTTAAATAAAAAAAATATCGTATTGATTTAAAATAGTTTACTATTTTACATTTTCATTTATTCATCGAATGATTTATATATCTTAATCATAATCACGTTGTTTTATATGTTTAATTGTCAAAGGCTTCATTACTGCGATTTTTTATTTGTAAAGTGATTGCTATTGTATACTCTATACGTGTTTATGATGTTTTTTTTATCTGTTGTAAAACGCCACCGAATATGCACTTGTGTATAGATATAGGCGTTAATTCAAATAAAACACATTTACATTAACATTTTGTCTCCGCAAATGAATGGTTACCATGGGAACGAATGTTTTAACATGTAAATTACTATGCTTACAATTTCCATTTGATATTTGTATTGGCAATAATGTGCATTGTTCAATATATTTCTCTATAACACTCTTAAATAATTGATACATGTAGCATTATAACCTCATAATGTAAAAATGTTTGAATGTGTTGCCGTGGCTACCATATTATATATGTTGTAACTGTTTTAATACATGTTTTTCATAGCTACAGACATTAAATAATTTTTTCATGTAATTTTCGTTAATAAATTCCATAGGGTCATTTTTGACCATAAGTGAACCTAGTCATAGATTGCATTTTTTTGGCAATTTTGTTCACCATTGTGCCATGAAAAATATACATTTTCCTTTTTTAGTTAAATTTTGGACATTTAAAAAATACATGAAACTCATCTTCAATACAAATATTATTAAAATAGACTGAAAAATATGTATAGAATCGGTTTTCTCTAGAAATTCCTAAATGCCGACCAGTTTCAATGGCTAATTTATGACTTGAACAAAGGGATCTAGCAACTGACTTTCCAACATAAAAGTGTACATCGATACACATATATTTTTCTGGGTTTCACAAAGAAGTTTTTGTAGGTATCACATCTTGATGAATTTCTTAAAATGTCAATCCAGTTCTGTGTTTTACAATCAACCAATCTTTGTTTATATGAAATGACGAATAATTCAACAGTTCATATCTTTTGACTTATCCAAACAAAAGCAAATCCATAACAATACAAAATATTTTGTACATATGTCATCCAATTAGTTCTTCCGATTTTGTTGTGCCGTTTTAACATAATATAAACATTTCTAGGATATCGATCTTCTGTCATACTAATCAATTTACACCAATATTAAACGCATTTTACATGATGTTCTATACTAAGCGGTAATCAATCAAATTCTCATATTGCCATGCTATCATTTACAGATTTTATTTACACACACACAAAATATTTACAATACTCGATTAGTATTTTTTCAAGCACGTCAGAGAATTCTATTCCATATTCATGTATCTCGGAACCATGTGTAAGTATAGTTTTGACCATTATTAATCAAATATCAACATATCTTTTATTATTCACCGATGTCGCAGTATAAATCACTGAATCCGCTGATGGATTACAACCTTCCCTGAACAATTTGCTTGAGTATTGCACGAAGTGGAATATTACAGTCTATATCGACAAGACAGCCATTGTCATATTTCATGAAGGCAGATTAAAATAGGGATGTAATTGAATTAATAACAGCAATTATATTTAACTCGTAACACATTTTTATTATCTAGGAATAGTTATGTCAAGAAGCCACGCCTTTTAACAAGCCACAAATACGTTGTCAGCCAACGCGCTTAGGTCGATGAACTCATTATTTACTGTTACGAAATCTTTGAATGTACCTTCTAAAATCATGTTTAATCTGTGTGATGCCTTTGTTGCCCCGATTCTTAATTTGGAAGCGAGGTGTGGGGATTTACTAAAGCTGAAAATACTTAGCGCGCAAACGAAAATTCTGCAAACGACTTTTAAATGTGAAAGCTTCAACAAATTAGACTGCTTTGTATGCCGAAGTAGGTAGATACCCGATGTCGATATTTACGGTTAGTGAAATCTTTCTTAAAATTGTTCAACGAAAGATCGTCTAAGTGTATTTTAAGCAATACTATTCGCAGACAATGTAAAGATGCATCCGATTACCCTCGTCCTATGTCATGGGCATCAAACGTTCGAAAACGTTTGCGAGAGTAAGGTTTTAATGACGTGTGACTATATCCAGAATCTGTTTATGTTAGCAGCTTTATTGCACTGTTTTGCAATAAATGATACAATTGTTGTTTTTATAATGGCGCACTGATGTTAAGGTTACTTCATCACTATTTCTTAACAAGGAATTGAACCCCATTTTTGAAAGATCCATTCACTTGGACAAAAGTGAAAATTCTAAATTAAGAAGCATTATAAAGAAATTAAGATTTTCTCCTCATGTCTTATTTATAGAAACTGGTAGTCACCAAAACATTCCAAGAAATGACAAAATTTGTAAATTTTGTGCCCTTAATGAAATTCAATACCCTTTTGTTTTTATAATGCCATGTATACGATAATTTTAGAAATACACTTATACCTGATGTTTACAGAAGAAGACCAAGTATGTTTAAATTTTTACAATTATTGAATGAGATCAGAAAATCTATACTGTAGCGGTCTCTGTTGCTGATCTCTGTATTAAAGCATTCAAACTTAGAGCCGATAATATAATAGAGAATATTTTTTCCCCATAATTGAAGTGGTGTACATAATATTTAACTGCACATTTTTTTTTCTCAATCAATTGAGGATTTTGAACATTTACTTAACTTAGTTAAACAAATAATAAAGAGCCTTCTCTTAAATATTTCATTCTCACAAAAATCATATGATAATTACAATGCATAAACATGTGTATTTAGTATTGCTTTATTGTTATTTCGACGATGAGCTGTATGTGCTTAAGTAGTAGATAAACTAGTGATCTCGCTGAAAACAAACAGATGACTAGCAATTTTACGCGCATATGTCAACCATCAAATGAAACCGTGTGAAAATGTATGCAGCGGGAATATTGAACGGCTAGTGGATTTGGGAAAACAAATTTAATTAAGGAAATTCAAAATACTGCAATTGTTTAATGAACACCAAATTGAATAAGGGTTATCAATTTTTATGATTAAAAGTTTAACAATTTTTTTTGTAATAAGCGGTTAAAATAAAGTAATTTGCATTTAACTTGCACAATAGAAAAGAGTATAATTTTGAACAATTTTCTGTATGTTATTATATGTTCAGATTGTAATGTGCAATCTAAAGATCAAAATAGTATTGTGTTTGGCCTGTATGTAAACCCGACAAAAATAATAACAATTACGATCTGGACAGATAGGATTTACCTGTCGACATTGAATTACTGTACAATCATTGGGTTTTGTGGGTTACCTACGCAAATGGTTTCATTGGTTCCTGATTGGTACCTGTAAACAACCATTTAAAAAAATAGCGCAGACTTTTCATTTCTTACGTCGGAACAATGGAGCAGTGAATCAACAGGTTTCGTTTTCGTGATTTTATGTGTTACTTCTGTTAATCAGTAATTGATTTATAAGGACAAGATACTGAACAAATATCGGGTTACACGCTAAGTTGCTTTTTGATTAGTTCCTTTATCTAGAAACAATCACAAAATTTGTGACAAACGCAACACCTTGTCGATTTTTATTTTGTATTTACTGAGTTTGTGGTAACGACCGCACCTAGTTGAAATATTGCAATTAGATTAAATTCGCACAGTGAGTATCGACCAAAGTCCAGGGCTCAACATTAATGGTTGTCCTATTGCCCCTGGCAAGTAAAAGTTGGGTCCGGGCAAGTGATTTTATAATCTAGTTGCCCGCCCAGGCAAGTGCAAAAAAAAACAAAGAGCATTTAATTTAGACTTTAATTGCTGTTGGTTAAATGTGCAAAAATAAAAAAGGTTTTGTGGTGTATCATTATGATCTTTATTAAAAAATATGAGGTTTACAGTTGATGTGATATTTCATGTTTGGGCAAGTGGCTTTACGTTCAGGGCAAGTAGATTTTCTAAGTACTTGCTCGGCAGGGCAAGTTGATTTTTAGGTTAATGTTGAGCCCTGCCAAAGTCCAATTTTGCTATGTAATTTGAAAATAATTTTCCATAGTTTGTAAAATACCTGATATTGTTCCCTATTTTAATTTAGTTTCGAAATAATAAACAAAAAGAAACCTATTGCCATTAATTTAAACAAATAAATATATTTGAGAATCGGTAACTCCGTAATAATATTATTTGATAATGGTTCAGCATATTGTAAATACTATTCAACGCATGTACACATTTTCAACAGATCGCACACGCCGCATTGGTCAGTATGAATAATTTAATTGTTGAACTAGTGTTCATGGTATTTTTTGTGTATTTGTTTCATCCAATATTTTATGATTGTTAACCATTTTCATAACTTTTTTTAAGGTGAAGTGTAACCGCTCTTGGGTTATATTCCATAAGCTGGAAAATGTAATTGTTTGTGAATTCGTTTTTACGTATTACGCATTTCAATACAATTAAACATTGAACGGTAATGTATCTTCTATTCATTAAAAACAAGCATATCATTATACAGCTTTGTCATTATTTAGAGATGTTTTATCGTTAATGTTGGTCTACACTGATGGTCTGATAGACAGTTTATGCTAAGATATGTATAAGCGAACTGTCAATTCGCTCATATTTAGTTCTGTGTCATCTGTATTGTCGGCACATATTGATATTTTTCTGTCAGACAGTTTAGGCTATGACGTTACAAGTGAAGTATAATAGATTCTTAATTATCGCATCCTTTGTCCATTTTAATACACTTGCAATATTTAGTTTGTAGAACACACACAGTGTCTTATTTATTATAAAATGGTTCAATGAACCTTACTATTGTCTGTATATTTTTTGCAATGTAAAACATGAAAACGGCAAATAATGCCAATTAATGGCACGACGCGGTTTTTTCACAAGGCTTCTTTTTTTAAATACAGTAGGCACTCTAGGTGTAAATCCGAATTGTTATAATTTAAAATTTTTTTCACTCTTGTATAAATATAGTATTAATATACGATTAACTTCTTTCAGTTCCTCATGGTTCACGTGAATAACTGTATTCAGGATAGAAGCAGCCAAGTAATGTCTATTTTTAAAGTAGTTAGCTGAACCTTCTTTTACAATATAAATGTATAAGGTGCCAAAACGTTTTTAACTTTAAATTATTTTAAAGCAAACATTCAGCATATATATAGATAGAAAATGTAATAAATGAAAAGACATATACACTTCTCAAACACTATCTTGCACAATTTTTATACTTAATTATCTGCGAAATATTTGTATCAGTGTATGATTCGTAGACGACTCACAAAAAATGAAACGCTTTTTCAATGACCGAAATTTACTTTAACGATACAAGCATTATAGGTATCAAAATGTTTTATATAATGCACAACTATGCATTTCTAATTAAAACATCTGACGAACATCCAATGCACAGCTGTGCATTTCTATTTTAAACATCTGATTAACACCAAATGCACTGCTGTTAATTTATGTTTTAAACATCTGATGAACACCCAATGCAAAGCTGTGCATTTGCATTTTAAACATCTGACGAACACTCAATGCACAGCTGTGCATTTCTATTTTATACATCTGATTAACACCAAATGAACTGCTGTTCATTTATGTTTTAAACATCTGATGAACACCCAATGCACAGCTGTGCATTTGCATTTTAAACATCTGATGAACACCCAATGCACAGCTTTGCGTTTCTATTTTAACATTTGACGAACACCCAATGCACAGCTATGTATTTATATATTAAACATCTGATGAACACCCAATGAACAGCTGTGAATTTAAATTGTAAACATCTGACGAACACCTAATGCACAGCTATGCATTTCTAATGTAAACATCTGACGAACACCCAATGCACAGCTGTGCAATTCTAATGTAAACATCTGATGAACACCCAACGCACAGCTGTGCATTTTTATTTTAAACATCTGATTAACAACCAATGCACTGATGTTCATTCCTATTTTAAACATCTGCCGAACACCCAATGCACAGCTGTGCATTTATATATTAAAAATCTGATGAACACCCAAAGCACAGCTGTGCATTTAAATTGTAAACATCTGACGAACACCTAATGCACAGGTATGCATTTCTATTTTAAACATCTGATGAACACCCAATGCACAGCTGTGCATTTAAATTTTAAACATCTGATGAACACCCAATGCACAACTTTGTGTTTCTATTTGAACATATGATGAACACCCATTTCACAGCTCTGTATTTCTATTTTAAACATCTGATGAACACCAAATGCATAGCTGTGTATTTCTATTTTAAACATCTGACGAACACCCAATGCACAGCTATGCATTTATATATTAAAAATCTGATGAACACCCAAAGCACAGCTGTGCATTTAAATTGTAAACATCTGACGAACACCTAATGCACAGGTATGCATTTCTATTTTAAACATCTGCCGAACACCCGAAGCGCAGCTATGCATCTATTTTAAACATCTTCTGAGCACCCAATGCACGGCTGTGCATTCAAGTTTTAAACATATGACGAACACTCAATGCACAGCTTTTCGTTTCTATTTTAACATCTGACGGACACCCATACACAGCTATGTATTTCTATTTTAAACATCAGATGAACACCCGATGCACAGCTGTGCATTTGTATTTTAAACGTCTGACGAACACCCAATGCACAGCTGTGCATTTATATATTAAACATCTGATGAACACCCAATGCACAGCTGTACATTTAAATTGTAAACATCTGACGAACACCTAATGCACAGCTATCCATTTCTAATTTAAACATCTGACAAGCACCCAATGCACAGCTGTGCATTTCTTTTTTTAACATCTGATGAACACCCAATGCACAGCTGTGCATTTGTATTTTAAACATCTGACGAACATCCAATGCACAGCTATGCATTTCTATTTTAAACATCTCACGAACACCCAATGCACTGCTGTGCATTTCTATTTTAAAGATCTAATGAACACCAAAAGCACAGCTGTGCTTTTCTATTTTAAACATCTGATTAACAACCAATGCACTGCTGTTCATTTCTATTTTAAACATCTGCCGAACACCCGATGCGCAGCTATTCATTCCTATTTTAAACGTCTGATGAACACCCAATGCACAGCTGTGCATTTAGATTTTAAACATCTGACGAACACCCAATGCACAACTTTGCGTTTCTATTTTAACATCTGACGGACACCCAATTCACATCTCTGTATTTTTATTTTAAACATCTGATGAATACCAAATGCATAGCTGTGTATTTATATTTTAAAAATCTGACGAACATACAATGCACAGCTATGCATTTATATATTAAACATCTGATGAACACCCAATGCACAGCTGTGCATTTAAATTGTAAACATCTGACGAACACCTAATGCACAGGTATGCATTTCTATTTAGAACATCTGCCGAACACCCGATGCGCAGCTATGTATTTCTATTTTAAACATTTGCCGAACACCCAATGCACAGCTGTGCATTTAAAGTTTAAACATATGACGAACACCCAATGCACATATTTTGGTTTCTATTTTAACATCTGACGGACACCCAATACTCAGCTATGTATTTCTATTTTAAACATCTGACAAACACCCAATGCACAGCTCTGCATTTATATATTAAACATCTGATGTACACCCAATGCACAGCTGTGCATTTGTATTTTAATTATCTGACGAACACCCAATGCACAGCTATGCATTTATATATTAAACATCTGATGAACACCCAATGCACAGCTGTGCATTTAAATTGTAAACATCTGACGAACACCTAATGCACATCTATGCATTTCTAATATAAACATCTGACGAACACCCAATGCACAGCTGTACATTTCTTTTTTAAACATCTGATGAACACCCAATGCACAGCTGTGCATTTGTATTTTAAACATCTGACGAACATCCAATGCACAGCTGTGCATTTCTATTTTAAACATCTGATTAACACCCAATGCCCATCTGTGCATTTCTATTTTAAACATCTTATAAACAGCTAATATCTAACAGCCAACTTCACACACCTGAAAGAAACAAAGAACACATTCTTGATATAATCAGGTTTTAAAAAGAAAAGTACATGACTATCTGACATACTTATTTATGGGTGATGAGCTATTTGTGTTGCCTTTTACCATGTTTCAAGATCGCACGAATGACACTTAGGTCTCAATATACACGTACTAGTAGTTCGGAATTACGTGTAGTGCTAGTAAGTATTATTTTTAATAAAAAATATTACTTTCGGGGATGTCTTGTGCAAGTGTTTTTAAAAATCAACTCAGGCGTACCATAACCGCTGTATGCCGGTGTAGAGAAGCCGTTCACGTAAAAATCCCCCATCAATACCGCCCGCTTGATGACGCGGAACTGTAAGATGAGCTGACCGATCTCGTAGGCATTTTGCAGGCTGGTTGTAGGAAAGAAGCTAGGCATAACCACTGAAATGTATACTGTTGTTTTAGTAAAAGATTTACAGGCATAATTAATCAAATATAGCTGTATTACCAATATTTTCCTCACATTTAAAATATCGTAATTTCAAAATGGTATCAAATTAAAAAAGAATCGGTCCATGGTTTTCCATCTCAAATGTGGGACTTACCTAATTAGCATTGATGTTTTTGAAAGCCCTCCACAAAGTTCAACTTGCATATTTGATTTAAGTTTCATTATATGCCTAGGTCGACATGGTTCCCAGGGCTCAATATGGTGTGTTTCTACACTCTGGATCATCAGACGATTTATTGTATACATCAGTCAGGATCTTAAGGCGATTAATTTAATATATCTATCGTACGGAGTATTCCGGACAAAATCGATGTTACACGAATATATTATGATTCTTACGTTCGGGATTGGCTCCAAGGCCGTGCGGGATAGGGTGTGTACACACGGCAGTAAGTTGGTCTTCTATCTTAAACACATATACGACATTGTGTGTAGTTTTATTGCAATCATGATATTAATTATTAGAAACCAAGATAATTTGCGTACAATGTTTTAATAAGATTGTGTTCTCTGTGCCAACCCTTAATAGTTTGTGTAGTAAATATTTTATAAGCTCATTTTCTAACTATTGAATATAGCATGAAGTTTTGACATATGGTCAGCACTCTGATCAGACATTATCATATTATTATCTGGAGAAATTTATCTTCGTCGTGTTGTGGCCCAATGAAGATCACCTTACAAACCAAAACAGCCCATGAAAGAAATACGGAACCATTTAATATTATCAAATTGTAGATATGCCTTATTCACCTTTGCTTCTAAATACCCGCGAACGAATAGCTCCAATATGTTAGGGTAGAAGTGAGCAGTCCGCCTGGAGGTGAACTCCCGCTTGGAGATCATCAGCAGCCCGTTGGTGTTCATGGTCCCCAGTAGACTTGTAGGGGTGGAGGAGGCGCAACTGCAGACAAATTGTATTTCAGATAGTAAACTTTGCTCTTCGTGGAATTGTTTCGTGTTTTGTGTAGATACTTTCACAGAGGTATTTTTCTGTTCGTCTGCCCACGAGTAGGAAACAATGGTTGTTCAACTAAAAGCGACGATAAAAAAAGTATCCCATACCCCTCACTGTGGTAATATTATAGATAACCTACTTCGCTTTTAATGGTGTGATTGTTTCTTGTTTAAAATTGTTATATTTTCACAAACTGGTCTTGCCTGATTAAGGGGGAGGGATACACGGATATTTTCTCAGATTGTAATTCTTTTTTTTTCAGTTCCACCCTGCGTTCTGTTGCATGATTATAAGTTAATCTGATAAGTCTAGACTTATTTTATACGTGAGTCGACATTCTTTAACAACACATTGTAAACGTTACTTGGAGACGATGTTGCTGGCGTCCTGAATCTGGTTCAGTATACAGGTCATACACTTTTCACCGCCAATCATTGTAACCGTCTGGAAAGTTGCCGAACAACTGGCGGAAACGCACTCCGAGAAGCCTCCGTCCACCGAGTTGTCGCCCGCCGTATTCTGGATTTTTCGTAAATAAACTGTCACCATGATAATGTATACGTGTTCGTTTTTTCTTACATCATATGACTAAAATACTAATATGGTCGGTGTGGGCGAGTTTGGTTTATTAAGCCGTTTTGACGTTCAAACAAGAAACTGGTGTACGAGTTTCACATTTGGTTCTGATCGATAAGGCATAAACCATGATGATGTTATATCTTGGACACGTTTTATAAGTGTTAACGTTCACGGAGATATGGGAGACTGTATCAAAATAAAAAAGTGTTCACATGTTGTAAACTAGTTTTATTTCTCTCTTGTTAGGTTACCATCTTATCTCAATAACAGACTGATAATTTAACCTATAGATACTCTTTTCCATGGATTTTGCAAATTCGTTCAATGTTTTATCATATAGTTCAGTCTCACTTTTCTCCTTCGACTTTTCAATAAATATGTGAGATTTTCCGACGTCGTTATGCATACATTTTCATAATTTTCCCAAACGTTCATTCACCGGTCAATACCAAATGGCATTCTCTACTGATAATTACTACCAAAAAGTCGAATATTATTTAAAATCTCTTTATGATATAGGCCAGAACAGACTCCTCAAGCTGGCGTATGAATCAAAATTCATATTCGATATAATTTTCAACGAAAGGCGTGTCGTTGATGTTGGCATTTGCTTTTTACGTCGAATCGCTAATAACGAATGGAAAACAACGTCAGTCAGATTCACGCAATTTTGGATCATCGGAAAATGAGCAAAATTGGACCCAAACTGTGGAATAATCAACCATTGAGTCTGAAACAAATCTCCTCCATTGACTGTTTTAAAGGCAATCTGAAAACTCATTTCTTTATAGACTTTTTCTCACTGTCTAAAAAAGACAGTATTTTTTAGTGTGAATTAACTAGATCCAGTAATAATATCTTCTTTCAAATATTTGTAAAACGGGTTGTGTTCTTCTTTGTCCAAAAGTCCCCATTGTTAAAAATCAAAATAGTATATAAGTTGTGTTCTGCATTCAAAAATACAAAGCGCTAACGAACGATAAACGTAAAGTCTAAATGATAAGGCCCTATGTTCCGACCGCCTGCAAGCATACGATGTCGGCATCCGCGCCCCGAATTGCGTTTATGATTGCCGTCTACCTGGCCTCTCGGCTCGTCTCGTGACCCGGGTTCTTGCTTTCCACCACACCTGTAAGCCCCGTGTTGAACGTCAATGCCTTCACAAAATAACATCAAACTGTGAGTACTCTAAACTCTGGTGTTATACAATTAATATAAAAATAACAATTAACGCAAACACAATGCAGACACAAAGAGTCTAATAATAATAATAATATTTAATAACAAGACTCAAAACCATCTGACACAATAGATCCAGAACCCTTCAATAAAGCAATCAATGTTCATCCCTTTGTATAAAATATACATTGCCGCAACTCTCACTTAAACGATGAATATCAATCCTTTATTTTAAGCAAATATTATGAAAACCATGGAGAAAACATTAATGCAAAGCTATTGGGAAAAAATAAATTTAATAATGATTAAATTAGAATACATACCAACTAGTCAGCACAATAATGTATTCACCCCTCTTCAGTATAGTAGACAGTATTAAAAGATTCAGTAAAGATGGAAGACAGATGATGCCAAACAAACAAAACTATTTTATGACTCAAAAGATAAATAGCAAAGCTATGTTAGTTATAGAAAAAGAAATCTCTGAGCTATCTTAGTGAGTCGAAATAGAAATCACCTCAGTTTTGTTCGTTTGTCAACTAAATAAAGCAACTTTGGTAGTGAGTCTAAAAATAACTATAGAGCTTTATCAGATTTGGTATTGCGTCGACAAACTTTTTTTAAATCGCAAAATGTTACCAATAAAAGATTCAAAAGTCTTACTTTCATTTTCAGAAATAATGGCTTATATATGCCACTTCCCAGCTTGAGAACACTGACGAGCACGGTAACCAAGAGGAACTTAAGAATCGTTTTTCTAAAAGATGTGGGTTGTTTTACTTAAAAATGGTGTTTTTTTCACAATGAAATTAATTATTAAAGTTGGTCTTCTCGTAAGATATTTTTACATTTCCCCATTGTATTTATCGTTTTCCCAAGTTAGGTTTCGTTGTTCGCATGGAAAGTTTGAATTTTTTTATACGTGTGCTTAGGCTTAGTGATCGATTTTAAGCACTGCAAAAGTGTTTGTGCGGATGCTGATGTTCGTTCATACTTCTTTAATAGAAATTATTCAATTTTATATGAGGAAAAATCGAATTTGATTATTTTCTTCCTGAAAGAAATTTATAAATGTAACAAAACTTCCAAAAACACGTTGTTTGATCAAACGATGAACAATCTACGCTATTCAAATGCGTTTAATCCTGTTTGATAAAATATCCATGGGAATTGTTTGCCACGGGATTTTTTCCAATGTTCTTTTTTCTCATGAAATATTTTCCAATCGCTTTTATCCGATGGGACTCTTTTTCTTTTTTACATGAGATTCATGTTTTTTATAACAATAATATTTATAATAATAATACAATAATAATAATTATTTTTCCATTTATTAACTATTATTATCATTATATTATATTATACTATATTATAATCATTATTATTATTATTAGTAGTAGTAATAGTAGTAGTAGAAGTAGTAGTAGTAGTAATAGTAGTAGTAGTACTAGTAGTAGTAGTAGTATCATTAATATTTTTATTATTATTATTATTTGTATTAGTAGTAGTAGTAGTAGTAGTAGTAGTAGTAGTAGTAGTAGTAGTAGTAGTAGTAGTAGTAGTAGTAGTAGTAGTAGTAGTAGTAGTAGTAGTAGTTGTTGTAGTAGTAGTAGTAGTAGTAGTAGTATCATTATCATTATGATTATCATTATCATTATTATTATTATTATTGTTATTATTGTTGTTGTTGTTGTGATTATTATTAAAAGTAGGTTTAATGTTTATTTTGAGTATAATGTTCATTATTATGATTATTATGTAAATAATATAAATAATAATAGGACTAATAATACTAATATGAATAATGGTGCTCAATATGATTCATTTTTAAATTTTACACATGTCGTTCAAACCGAGTGTCGAAACTAATAGGTGCAGCGATGTGCAGCTGTAAATGAATTACATTTGTATAGACATCGGTGTCATACTGTAGACAACGTTGATGGATAATACTCATTATCTATGATTTATCGTCATTAAATGAAGACAATATGAGTATTTTCAAGTTGTTCTACTTTGACATTATTATTAATGGCAGGGGACCTTTGTGTTATCAATGTCAAAGCGGAACAGCTTGACTATAATCCCATGCAAAATACTTTTGTATATATCATTTTAAGTTATAATATGCACATAATTAAGATCCAATGATCATTGCCTTGCCGCCATTGGTATTATTTCATATACGGCCAGCGTAGCCCCATCCAAGATTGCGCATCTGCGTAGTCCGTTCAGGAGCAATGATGTTCGCTGTTAAAGGGGCCTTTTCACGTTTTGGTAAAATGACACCAAAAAAAAATGTTTCAGATTCGCAAATTTTCGTTGGAGTTGTGATATTTGTGATGAAACAGTAATACTTAATATTTACCATGCTCCAAAATATCCATTATGTTCATCTTTTGACAGTTTAGAACCCTGAAAATTAAAAAGCGTTGCAACGCGAAACGATTGAATTATTTGGAGATTTTTGTTTGCATCATAATATTTTTTGAAACTACGATGATTGCTTATATAAAGTATGAACTACATCACGCATCGTATGAGAACGGATGGCCGAATGGTCTAAGCGGTAGACTTCTACTACAGGGCACCAGGGGTCAGTGGTTCGGGCCCCGTTGAAGGTTACTTTTTTCTTTCTTTAATTTTATTATTGTTTTTTAATGGAGCTTTTAGGATCCAATGTTTACATTTATCAATATAATAAAGCATTAATGACAAACTTCAATACATGCCAAAATCTGTGAAAAGGCCCCTTTAAGTCACGTGTTCTGGTCTTATTTGCGGACGTGGTAGCGTCTGACCAGACTAAGCCTATGTGCAGGCTGGGCTGAAGACGCGCTATGCGTATATGATTTAAGACTCATGTTCGCATCATTCATTTACTTTGATTTTGTCTTTTACATTTTGTTATCATTTTTACTATACTATCTTGCAGTCAATGTTTCGATGTTTCTGTTTGTGTTAATATGTAAATAGTGTTTACAAAATGAGGTTAACAGTTAAAGCGGGTATATACGATCTTGTCAAATATATATTGATTAATATAAAATGTGTAAAAAACTTATTATACATATATTGCAATATAAACTAAAATAAAAGTTAAGAAGAACATGTGTCGAAAAATGCTAAATAAACCAGATATTTAATTCTGAAATCGAAAAAGGCTGTACAGCCGAATTCACCAGCATGTATATCATGCATGTACGATGTGAATCTAAATTTAGTTTAACGGTTCATTTGAAATTCCTGCAGCGATATCGATTCATACGACACATGAACACTTACTAAAAAGACGAATGCATCGGTTATTGTAGGAAAATAATTACGAATTATCTTCGTCACAATCGGCTCGGGGCGCTAATTTGTATTTGCTGTATTTTATAAAATTCGGCTTAAATGTATCATTTTTCTTGCATATTGTGTGTTATTATAACATATTTGTATCAATATTTTACAATTCAGCACATATAAAAATCGTATATACCCGCTTTAACACAAACAAATTAAATAACTACGGTGGCGTGAAGGAGACATACTATATATTTTATTTAGCGGGCTTTATGACGTGGGTTCTCGATAGCAATTACGTACATACGCAATAACAATGACGCGCATTCGCAATAGCTATGGCGTGCGCACGCGATAGCCATGACGTGCGCAAGCAATAGCTATGACGCGCACACGCGAAAAAGAAATGATTTGTGATTGGTTTGAAAATGGATTCGAAACTTGTAAAATTCAGAACTTACTTACAATCATGTTATGTTCAAATCAGTGTTAGCTATAAGAAAATAGAATTAACTGAATTAGAACTGAATATATAGTAAATTTAGAAAAAAATTATTGGAGTACATGTTATCATTCTTTCTAGAACATAAAAAAAGTTTACACATTGAACTTATAATGTTGATTCACAATTAATTATTCTATTTTAATTAAAAAATATAATTTCGGCATACAGTATCGTTAGCGATAAAGGCTATATGTCGATGAGACGTTTAAAGGTGTCAACATAGCACAACTAAGATTGATTATCGATTAAACTAGTAATGTATGGAACAAGTTTTCGAATCAGCGCTGAAATGTTCCACAGTATAACTATTTTAAATATGTACTCCTTTCTGAGATTTCTTGAATCTAATGACATATTTTACGTTTAAGGGCGAACTTGAACCGGCCTTTCAATTGCGGAACAATCACCACATAACCCTTTAAGTCTTAACTGTAACATTCCGTTTTGTCGACCAGAATAAAATGAATGCTTTTGTCATAGTGGAATGTAGACAATCACATTGCAGCACTTACGGAGACTGATCTGGCTGTATGATGCAGAATTCAGAGTAGTTATTCGTTGCGATAAAGTTGTATATGAAGTGTGCGCGGACTAATGAAGGAACACAGTCCTCCGAAATTACCATACTAGCACTTTCACGCTTAGACCATACACATATTTGTGCTTAACATCGTATTGCATGAAGTCTAGAGGGTGATGATTTACGACCTCATTTACAAAGCGAAATATTGTAAGATTAGATTTCCTAAATAGGTTCTTACTCAGGTAAGTTTTTCAAACGATTACTCTTTAAATGAAAGAAACTCCGTGAAAAGCGGTGAATAGTATAATTTCCCTGTACAATAATGAATGTGTGTGTCTTATTTTCTTGAAACAAAAGATAGGTCTTGGAAGAAATGAATCGCGTTCTAAGAAAACTGGGCATAATGCATGCGCGTAAAGTGTCGTCCCAGATTAGCCTGTGCAGTGCGCACAGGCTAATAAGGGACGACACTTTCCGCCTAAACAAGATTTTTGCGAAGAGAGGCTTCATTTAAACGAAAAATGTCATAAAAGCGGAAAGTTTCGTCCCTGATTAGCCTGTGCGGACTGCACAGGCTAATCTAGGATGACACTTTACGCACATGCATTATGCCCAGTTTTCTCAGAACACGACTCATATGATAACAAGTAGAAATCATAACAATTTCATCTTTTAAACGTTTACAAACAAACTTATACCAATTAATTTATGTAAACATTTAATTTCTTTCAATACAATCTGACTAATTATTAACATGAACGATTGGTGTTTGATCGCCTAAGGTGCCGCTTTCCATATATTGCCATCCACCTAAAATGTACATTACTTGTTTTATTCTCTATGACCTGTTTGAAATCCATCTTTTAACCAACAAATTCGCTAAGCTTACTTATGCTAAACTGATACCTGCTATTACGATGTCTTCCGTCTGTTCAACTAATGAAGGCGTTATTGACAATTATCTTTGCGCAGTTTTGTTGTGCTTTCGATGTACATTTAGTCCGTTTAAAATGTGTCTTGGGTAAAATGTACGTTATGTTTAAAGTACGTGTCATGTTTAAAAGATATGCTCATAAAATATTTAATAGAAAGATGTGCATTTATCATCAATTACAAACCGATAACATGGCCACTCTTTTATAAATACAATAATAAAATACAAATAATTTATTGTCAATCAGATTTTATTCATCTCAGCATTTTGTGATTGTAAAACTCATAACAAAAGATTTACGCCTTAAAGTGTCCATATCGGCGCATATAAATGATATGTAGATATATCAGTAACAAAAACAATAACCAGCATTAATACTTTGTTTTGAATCATTAATTTACATTAAACGCTTTTGAAAAATTACAGTAGATGAAGCAGCAAGCATTGATTATACAATATACTAAACAATCGTATTTTTTCAGTAAAGGCGTGTTTGTGAAACTCCCGTCGCTAAAACAATACACAATATGTGCATACCTTATATAAAAGTAAAACTAATATATCAGTGTCCCAATACAAACCATTGCCATATTTTGATTTACAAAGACTTTGTCAGCAGCAGAAAAAGCAATTAAATATAAAATGCATGGGCATCTGTTCATTATAAAATTATTTTAAGTCTCTATAACGCTCAAAATCAACGGAAATTTCGTAATGTATTTCGTAAAATAAAGTTAACACCTAAATAATCAGTGTTCCTTATAGCAATAGCCACAATTTCAACGCGAGATGTGATATGATTACATAGATTTTTAAGTAGATACAAAATGCTCGTTTTTATTTTTTTGTGACACAATTAATTCCATTTTAATTTCCCCCGAATATATCTATTCATACGATACACGAACGTCCATGTAAGTGTTCATGTGTCGTATGAATAGATATCGTTGCGGGAAATTAAAATGGAATTTAATATGCAAAACAATAATAAAAACGAGCATTTTGTATCTACAAACATCTATTTTACCAGACCACATTTGGCGTTGAAATTTCGGCAATTGCCATAAGGAATACTGATTTTTAACTGGTTAAGTTTTTTTTACGAACAATTGTTTGAAATTTACGTTGATTTTGAGTAGTCATGTTACTTTAACATTGCTGAAACGATAAGCTTACGAAACATTTGAAAGATTCAAACAAACACTGCAATAATAAAATTGAACGTAAAGATGGTAGTTGAGATGCCTGCTATTTCCGACCGACAAATAATTGCACCAACACAAAAAATATTCCAAATTAAGAATTGCAATATTACAAAATTAATAGTTCAACAAATACCAACACAAGAATGGACTATTTATAAATTTATAGTTGAAATAAATATTAACAAAAAGTTCAATGAAATGTTTAAAATGTGTGTCGATTTGCTTTTTAGAGAGACTTTAAGTAGGTTCCACGCATCTAGCAATAGGTTCGACATCAATGACTCAAATAAAGAACAAACATTGTTAAAAACATACAAGAATATAACTTAAGGTATGTAAACACGGTTTTTCCGATAACTTATAGTAAATACCACCGGACTCGCAATAGGTTATGAATTACTGAAAAAAACATTATCTTTAATGTGACATTAGTTTATATTGATATCGTGGGTGGACGATTGAACATAAACATATGAGCCGTACTATCCGCACAAGCTAATCAGGGACGACACTTTACGCAAAAAATGTATTTTCGCTAAGAATATACATTTTAAACGAAAATATCATAAAAGCGGAACGTGGCGTCACTTTCTAGCCTGTGCGGACTGCAAAGGCTAATCTGAGGCGACACTATCGCACATGCATTAAACCCCCTTATAACAAAGCAGGGCTCATATCGCAAAATAACCGACACAATTTCCTTTTTTTTCCAAAAAATTAGAATTCCACAAATTTACTTGTCCACGAAAAATTCAAAAAGTCATTTTTATAAAAAAAGAAGAAATGTCATGCCGACGAATGCACTTGATTTATACAGTTATAAAGAAGTTTACACAAATAAACTTGAAGTGCTATTTCCGGTCACTTGGAGTGGTTCCCACAATCGGTTCCGCGTTGCTACTCTACGCTTGTAGTGACTCCATGAACACGAACAGGGCACCGACCTTCAGGGCAACCGTGCCATCCGGGAGGTCAACCCTTACGGCGTTCTCCTTCATGATGTTGAGGAGGAAGCTGACGAAAACGTTCTTAATCTCCTCCTGGATGATCTCTTCGAAGATGAGCTGCACGTGTGCGTACGGTATGCCACTGGATTCCATTCTGAGATAGGAATACATATATAAGCATCGTTCTGGGAAAACGGGTCTTAATTCATGCGATCGGCGACATAATAAATATTTTATATTTATTTTAAATAACCAGTTGTAGATGTTAAGATGCATTTATCTTCTGAAAATTATTCCGAAGTTTCAAAGTATTTTAAAGTGATTTCAATTTAGGATCGAACAAAGGAACACATTCTTTCTGTAATTTGTTCGATCCCTTTATCCAACATTGAATGCCAATACTTACGTGAAGGAAGTGATCTTGCAGCCCCCGTAAGGGTACAAATTGCGGCGGGGGTCACTGTACCAGGCACTCACCTGCAGGAACACAAAAGTTCCATTTACTATTTAATTCATACATGAATAATCTTCGATTATGTATATAGTTAACCACGATGGAAACAAAATGTATGTATCATAATGTTAACATACTGCGTCACTACTGTTAAATAAGGCTGCCTATAAGTATTCCGGGAAACACAATTCAGTTTTGGCATAGCGAGACAAGGTTTTGATTCGGTAAACTAAACCACGGATCTGTAAAAACAGTATTTGTTGTATCCCGGCTGAACAACGCGGAGTTCCAAAACTGTTAATTAAATTTACCGCTTGATGACATGCTGACAAAACAGATACAATGGGCGTGTATTAACAAAAGCTCATCAGATAAAACGAATTTATTGGATTATTTTAAACAAATCTTATGTAGTCTTCGACGTTGTGATTTCATAGAAGTGTTGTAATTAACTGTTTAAACCAGTTAACGTTACTTCCAGCATATCTGTTTGCAAGCAAAAAACATTTGATTAAACAAAACTGTAACTGACTTCACATGCTTCGTTAAGATTTCCATTATAAGCAAAGTGAATATTTGCCCAGATGAGTGGGAATTTTTCTTCTGTATAACTCACATCTTTACAAAACTCCCCAGATACATTCATATACTGGGCCGATGAGCTGTTTTGCATGGCCGGCGTCAACGTGAAGTTCAGAAGGGGAATGTCGAGCGTCAGCGCTGTCGCTAGAAGCAATAAAACATGCTTATAATTCAATACTTGCGTTATACTCTGAAAGAAAGGCACTGTTTAGCCTCGTTTTAAGAAAACCGGGCTTAATGCGTAAAGTTTCGTCCCTGTTTGATGATTTTCATTTTAACAAAGTCTAGTTTTACCAGAAATAATGTGCGGACTGCACAGGCTAATCTGGAACGACACATGCATTAAACCCCGTTTTCTCAGAGCGAGGTTCATTTTCTAATTATGACGTACGATACACAAAGTTTTGTAGTTTTCATTACGAAACAATAAATGAGCTTATGAGGTTTGACGTAATATTTAAAAGCAATTTAATTGAACTGAGCATCATGAAAATATTGATATAAGAAAGAAAATTAAAAGTATAGATTTCAGCATTAATACAACATCTTAAGTTATATTTAAAGCCAATTACAATCACGTTTTTAATGTTTTTATATGTAGCGCGTACATGCATGCTATATTAGCCTACTTACATTTAACGTTAGGCGGGTTCGTTATCCCGCCGCCTCCCATGAAATTGCTCGTGTTCACCCGGATGGCAGTGTGTGTCAACTGGCGCGCTATGACGTCACCGAACAATTCATACGTATTCACACCGATAGTAACATCCGGAAACGACTTAATGACTTGCTGGAATTCGCTGCTCATCACAGGCACCACGCCGTCGAACACAAGAGATACCGTTGACTGCATTTCTGCACCAATTCGGTTTCGGTCGTAGCTGAAAAATAGATCAGCATATTCAGCGGCCAAAATCGAATCGGTGCTGAAAGACGTTCTGCGATTCTTGTGTTCTTATTAAGTTACAAAATACCCCCTTCCCCCCCCCCCCCCATAAAAGGGGGAAAGGTAGCCAAATAGCTTAAAATCAACATTTTGTAGCACTTGATTTTAGTCGACAGGATAACGACATTTTTTTTTCAAACGAAATATTAGCCTAAAAGTGTTCCATTTAATAGAATTTAAAGGTTTCAATTAAGAAAAAGCATCTTGCGGTGGATTGAAGTTTTCGTCTTTGTACAGAGAACTTAAAGTATATACAGAAATAACGACATAATTTATATGATGCAACTGTTAACGGACTTGCACGCAAAGGTCTTAAAGACTCGAAAGAGACATAGGCCAAAGAAATGTGCGCTATACAGATTATAAATGTCGCTTTTCTCACCGCCATTTAGTTAACTATGCATAACGATGTAATCAGAGGTATCAAACGGTACGTTTGAAACAGTTATATATAAAATATAATTAAATAAAGAATATGTAGAAATATACCCTTCAAAATAACGATGTGTAGACAACTTTCTATAACGACGGTATTGCGTATAAATATAATGGTGTTTTTGAAAATAAAGGACATATGAAAAATAGGGGAATTAAACAACGAACTTAACCCATTTATGCCTAGCGTCTAGAAAAAAGGCATTGGAAAACAGCGTAGACCCAGATGAGACGCCGCATGATGCGGCGTCTCATCAGGGTCTTCGCTGTTTGCTTGAAAGGAATTTCTGTAAGAAATATTCTAAATATGGAAATACATATACTAGACATCCCTCATTTAGAAGGATGGGAGAGTCCACAAGGCATAAATGGTTTAAATATGGTGGGCACCATGGGTCTGTTTCCGCTAATAAACACTAAACACAGTCATACTAGCTTAGAGTTCTTTTATTCAGAGTGTTGAAACGAAAAGCGTTAAAAAGTGTGTCTTGTTCTGTGAAAATTGGGCAAAATGCATGTGCGTAAAGTATCGTCCCAGATTAGCCTGTGCAGTCCGCACAGACTAATCAGGGACGACACTTTCCGCTTTAATGGTATTTTTCGTTTAAAGGAAGTCCCTTTTTACCGAAAATATAGTTTAAGCGGAAAGTGTCGTCCCTGATTAGCCTGTGCGGACTGCACAGGCTAATCTGGGACGATACTTCACGCACATGCATTATGCCCAGTTTTCTCATAACGCGACTCAAAATAATCAATGTTAAAAAAACAGGTTATACTCATTTAAATAAAAAAAGCACTGCATTACACACACAAACAAACATTCGACAGTACTAAACGACGAAACAATTGGATGTTAGAAATACTACCAGGGAAGAAAAACAAGCAGATATCAATTATATAACAAATATATATATATAGTGCAACACAGAATAAATAATCAATTCAAAATACATTGTTAAAAATAAGTCGGAGTTATCAAAGTGTAACGTAAACTATTCACTTCTCCACAGTAAACCGAATGCGATATTAGTCATGATGGATATTCCGTCAAACAAAAAAATAAGCAAAGATTCAGCTTTATCGTCTCTCGTGACATTAATATTAAGCAGATGTTTTGAAATGTCTTCTCTAGCCACTGAAGGGCGTTGAGGTCATTGAGACGTCTTGCACTAACGGGTTGGCTGTTTCCGGTCGAAATTCTGTTTCCGGTACTCTGAAATCGGCTATAGAAAGGACGACCGTGCTTCCAAACATTATTTGACGACTCGCATTTTCCTTCATGATCTTAATTATCCTATCGACTAATGGAACCGCGCCTTGTTGCGTAATGACCTCGTTAAACCGCATGATGACCTTCACATAGGGCTTCGTTCCGTTCATCCTGGAAACAAAACATACGCAATTGATTTGAGCCTCGCTTTGTGAAAAGGAGGATTAATGCATTGCGTTATGTGTGGTCCCAAATTAGCAGGTGCAGTACGCACAGGCTTATCAGGGACACCACTTTCCGCCTAAACTTTTTGCTAAAATGAGACATTCTTGAAACAAAAAATATCATACAGCGGAAAGTGTCGTCCCTGATTAGCCTGTGTGGACTGCACAGGCTAATTTGGTACCACACTGTACGCACATGCATTTAACCCCCTTTTCATAGAGCACGGCCCAATTATATTTTGCCGAAACGATTCATTGGGTTGTTCATCATATATTACCCTGCCGCAAAAATCCCCACCCACTATGCGGATTCAAGCCCGGACCTCTCGGTTCTAAATCAGGCAGACACTCAACCGCGTCTCTATTAAAGCTAGATCATAAAGCAAGGCAGTACAAGTTCTCCTCTACCCCACCCCGCTACACATATAGCGACTTATTTACATGTAAACCGTTTAATGGTAAAACTTTATAGTAAACACATTTTCAATATTTTACTTGTTGCATTGCTTATTTATACGTTTTTTTTATATTAGCCCCGTACGAGTAATATAATTTTATCCTTGTATTAATAATGGTTGCTTTTATAATTGGCTACATGTTATTCAATACACACTTCTTATAATTGGAACCTATAACACGTGTTTTACTTAAGTATATATCGGCAGTTTGAAAAATGTATTTACTAACAAAAATACACAAGATAACGTACCCAAACGAAGAAAGGCCGCACCCATTGTTTCTTGCGTAAGACTGAATGCCACTGTCGAAGTTGCTTAACCAGGGATTCACCTTCAAAGAGATAATGAATAGTGTTAGTGCTTTTTTAAAAGCGGAAGATTCACTCTGCTTGCTTTAACAAACAAGAAACCGTCGGAGACGGGTGATGCTCCCCAAAGGTTTTGGTCACAATATTGCACTATATATTCAGATAAAAGGAAACGTCTTGAGGGCACAGAAGTTGGGGGGACAAGATTTTTTTTTTTTGAAAAATTCAAAGGGCCATAACTCTGTGAAAAATCATCCGACCTGAACCCGCTGATAATATGCACATCTCCTCTTCCCATAAAGTTTCATTGAATTCCGGTCATTAGTTGAGAAATAGCCCGGACAAAAATTGTGCACGGACGGACAGACAAGACAGACAGACGCACACATGGACAGACGAAGCGGCGACTATATGCTCCCCCCAAAATAAATTTTGGGGGAGCATAAAAATTAATAAAGCTGAAAATAATTATTATGGTTTACACCAATGACTTGGAAATGTAATATATAATGAAGGTAGTCATTTTATGGCTAATTGTAAGCAACATGTATCTGTCCCCAGAACACATTATAACAAATATGATTACAGATTTCTATGATTAGAGCCAGTTTCAACACATGCTATATAATCCATATAAACGCATTGAACAAAATGCGCAAACACTTTTTCATCAAAAAACTAACTTACAAAAACCGGGACCTGTTTTTACAATTTTTAGAGGTTAGTCTATGAATAAAGAATATTCTTTGAATTGGAATATTCAATAATAATTGCTTAGTCTGTATATATTAACTGGATGCATTTCCTTTATTCTACGTATACTATTTTTTCTTCAGTCTTAAAATGAGTAGAAAACATACCATGATATCAATCCACGACAGATCAATACTGAAACCTTAGCCCATTTATGCCTAATAGACTCTCCCATCCTTCTAAATTGGATCAATTTATTTCCAAAATTAGGGATGTCTAGTATATTTATTTCTATATTTTGAATATTTCTTACATTAATTCATTTACGCAAACAGCGCAGACCCTGATGCGGCGTCTCATCTGAGTTATCGTTGTTTGCCAAGGCTTTTTTTCTAGACGCTAGGCATTAATGGGTTAAATAAGATTATTTGGACATTTTAATTGTGTTGCGAAGGCAAGCATACAATGGTTCATTACACGTGTACAATATCGCCTCGTTCTGCGAAAAGTGGGCTAAATATATGTACGTAAAGTCTCATCTGGTATTAGATTGTGCAGTCCGCAAATGCTTAACGAAACTTTCTGTTTTAAATTATGGATTTTTTGTTGTTTAAATCTTCTACTCGAAAATTGAGTTTAGGCGGAAAGTTTCGTCCCTGATTAGCCTATGCGGACTGCAAAGCTTATCTGGGACGACATTTAACGCACATGCATTAAAAAAGGATTTGCTCAAACGGGGCCTAATTATTTTACTTTATACAGAAAAGAACAAGACGCATACCTTGGAGCAAAAGGAGCTGGCAAGGGTTTGGAACTCCGGTGAGGTTTGATTACTCAGGGCGGGGAGCATCGTGAAGTTCGCGAGAGGCATGTCGAACGTCAAAGCAGTTGCTGAAACATACGGCAGTGTGTGTGATTCAATTTAACGCCATCGCTCAGTCAAAACATGTAGAAAGTGTCCCCAAATAACATACCGGAACTTAACCCATTACCACTTAGATACGCATTTTAACGCATTTGTCGTCCTTTAAAAAGTAACATTTAACAAGCAAATTAGTTTAATTGATATCCCCCGCCAATATGCTTCTGGACACAAAAGTGTTATATTTGACACTCAAAAAAGCATTTTTTTCAAGACACAAAGGGCAATAACTGCTTTATTATCCAATGGTGTACAATGCCATTTGGCGTGCATCATCCTCTTATCCATATATATACTTATACCAAGTTTCAATGAAATCCGTCAAAGCACTTTCAAGATATGGCTCCGGAAACAAAAAAGCATTTTTCCAGGATACAAAGGTCCATAACTCTGTTATTAACAGATGGTGAACAACGCCATTACGCTTGCATCATCCTCTTTTCCATATATATACTCATACCAAGTTTCATTGAAATCCGCCAAAGCACTTCCAAGATATGGCTCCGGACACAAAAGTGCCGGACGGACGGAAAGACGGACGGACGGACAACGCCAAAACAATATCTCTCCGCCTATGGCGGGGAATAATTAAATAGAAGATATTTGTTGGATTCGGTGGATTATCGATTTTAATTCACGAGTAATCAAAGATTTTTGTTCTATGATCACGAGTAAATTAAAATCGATATTAACAGCGAATCCAACAAATGTTCTTTTTATTTTATGCTTTGTTTCACATTTTTTATACATTTTTAAAGAGTTTAACTAAAGAATTTCGCTGGGATATTGACGACATTTCGTAAAAAATGACGTAATTTCACAGTAAACAGAGAAATTTATCGATAATTTTTACTGTTAATTTTCACTGTTAGAAACAGTGTAATTATCAGTTTTGATTCACTGACATTTCTCTATAAACCACCGGAAAGCATAAAAATAAGGTTTTTCTTACTAGATCCAAGTTTTAAAGGTTTCAGTTCCAACCTTTTCAGTTCCAACCCAAAGATCCTGATTAGCAGAAAACAGCATACAACCTGAACAGACTGCGAGTTATTCACAGGCTGTTCTGGTTTTATGCTTTTTGCACATAGCCATTTTCACTTAGCGTCTAAGTGGGAAAGGGTTAACGAATTAACACAAGCTCAACATATCGGTGACCTCCTATACAGGTCAATATTAACTTCTGACAAACCAAGTAATACGAAGTTATGCTTTTTTATTTTGTTCTGATTTAATAAGCCTGTCAAAGCTCTGCGCGGATGATGGTTGAGCACATGAATTACTAAAAAACGAACGCACACTCGAAATCGTGTGTTTTTAAACATATAAACAGTGCAGTTATGTACGTTTAAATCTTATTCTTATTGTTTTCTACGTTCATAGAAACATAGTTTCTTTGCAATTGTGTTTGTAAACAGATTAAAGAACACATTATTATTAATTGCAAAAGTATGCTTATAAATTAGTAAAATGGGATGAACCAACTTAATAAGTCCATGTTACTGAAATGAGAACCTTAATATTATTTCTGCGATATTTGTTAACTATTAACAACCCATATAATTATACTGTAAAACAAGATGTGTGTTTGTCAGAAACATTATGTCCCCTTTTGTGCCGCTTTGAAGCTATATATTTGAGCTTTGACTTTGAAGGATGACCTTGACATTTCACCATTAAAATGTGCAGCTCCATGCGATACACATGCATGCCAAATATCAAGTTGCTATCTTCAATATTGCAAAAGTTATTGCAAATGTTCAAGTTGGCGCAAACAAACAAACACACAAACAAAGCAACAAACCAACAGACAGGGCAAAAACAATATGTCCCCCACAATAGTGGTGGGAGACATAAAAAAGGTATATACAGTATTTACTACAGTATGTTTATATTTTATTTAAAAAAATCACTTACTGAACACGGGAACCAAAGGCGTGGTGGCCATATTGTCGAGGAATTGGCTGATATTCACCTTGATATGGTCCGTCGCCCCGATTTTTGATACAATATCACGGCCTATGTAACGATAGACCGCACTTGACCCGGATATTGGAATAACTCTAAAGCTATCCAAAATGCTCTGAAGTTCGGGGTCCAAAATCGGCGGCTTTTTGTCGAATAGCAGGGACACCGTCGAGAGAAATTTGTCGGTCCGGAAGTTGTCGTAGCTGCGACACAAATTATGACATCATATTCGAACATACAGTTATATACAAGGGCTTCGTTCTCGCTCGATTTTGACGTGCATGTCCTCTTTCACATAATACGGAGTCTCAAAAGTAGCCATATAAAAAACGAATTGAGCCTCGATTTAGTAGAACTGAAAAATGATTAGTCCCAGATTAGCATGTGCAGTCAGCACAGTCTAATCTGGGATGACACTTTCCGCCTAGATTTAAAATAAGTTTAGAAGGCACTTCCATTAAGAAAAATTTTTCTATTCATAAATGCGAATAGTGTTGATCCTGATTAGCCTGTGAAGACTGCACAGGCTTATGTGGGGCGACACTTTGCGCACTTGTATTAAGCAATGTTTCGCAACATGACGCTCAATTCTTCTTTTACAGGACCAGCATTAATGTAAAAATAGTACGAACAAGAGATGTGTTTGTCAGAAACACAATGCCAACAATCGCACCGCTTTGAAATAAAATTTCAATATATCATTTCGCAGGTTTAGAAATTATCTCCCGTTTAAAGCTTATTACTTCCCTTGGATTGTATTTTGTTACTTTTAACCTTGAAGGATGACCTTTACCTTGACCTTTCATCACTCGAAATATGTGAGGTTCCGTGAGATATACATGCATGCCAAATATCAAGTTGCTATCTTCAATATTGCAAAAGTTATGGCCAATGTTAAAGTTTTCGGACGGACGTACGGACAGTTCAAATGCTATATGCCACCCTACCGGGGGCATAAAAAGCTTATCTGTGATAAATGATTTTTTTCACGACGTCGAAGCATGAACGGACAGTACAATCGGTATTTACATCTCGACATCTATAGTTGCTGGGGGGAATGAACAAGGATTTCATTCCACAACCGAAGCTTGAGCATGTCTTTCTGCATATTACAGCTGATTTTGTTTGTTTATATGGTCAGTCAAGAACCGTAAAATGGAGTTGTACTATATTGAAAAATGTTTTTTTCGCTATGTTGAGATATACCAGAACGGCCACCGGAAACAGTATTAAACCAAAATTACTCAAATTGAAGTACCATTTTTCCTTTAAGATTTGCATCTTTGAGATAAAGTTTGCGCTGAAAGTCTTTTCATTGATTAACAAATTATTATTGTGCTAAACAAATGCGATTTTGTCACTATGAAATTTATAAACAAAGTTATTCTTCGCATGGGATTGTTTGCATTATCCCATGTGATTTTTTGTTTTACAGTGGGATATGTTGTTTATTTTTCCCATGTTTTTCCTATGAGAATTGTTCAGCGTGGGGTTTGTATGCTTACGTATCTATGTTTAGTATTGTACAAGTAACTTTGCTGAGTTTTGTTTCATTTATGTTGATTTCTATACAATTTTCTTTGATATAAAATATCCCGTTTCTATACGGAAAAACACCCATGCAAAACAAACAAAAAATCCAATAGGAAAATAAAAATAAACACATAGGAAAGGCTATTTCGAACACACACAAAATAATAAAAGAGAAAGAAAAGTAAACACATACACCAATAAAATATTTCAGAGAAGTATCGAAAACTTAATGTAATTTATGAATATCTTAACGGAAAAAGGTACTTAAGTTTGCGAAATTTCGGTTTCGTAAAGTTTTTTTCGGTGACCGTTGCAATTAGTTCTGTTATTACAACTAAGTGTACTTACATCGTTAACAATGCAACCTGCCGTATCTATGAGCGAACAATCAATTGGTAACTTCTAACAAATCAATCAGATTGCTTTCTTAGATTAAAATCTATCGTTCTAATCGTATTCACACTTGTTTAAATCATTTAACTGTTATAATGTCTGAAGAGATATATATGTATAAACGTATGCGTAAATGAAATATGTAAATATGTTTGTAAGTACTGGCTTACATCGTTACATTTGCAACTATAAGTTAACTTAACTATCGCACAGGTGGTTAGCGTGTTGCTATGATATTAATTAGTGAAAAAATCATTTTGAATGATAAATAATCATATTATCACAAAAAAATTAACTTTTCTGCAAAAAAAAAATTACTATCAAATTATATATAACAAGGTATGCAACTCAACATCACCACAAAACGGGGTGCATGGCTTTGAACAGCCATTTCCTCAGCAATTGTGCAGCGATTTTTACGATTGCGGTCTTATTCAACGCAGAAATATATTTCCTTTCTGGAAATGTAATGTCTTGCAATATTTTTATAAATGCTGGGTCAACTTTTAAGAAATAACACGATACACAACTCGCATGACCCAGTTGACAATGATCATGCAGTCTTTATGAATGAAATCTCCAGTTGTAAAGACACACCTCCGCATTGGACCAATGAAATCACTCGTGTGTTTAAAATATCAGTTAGTTGAAATGTATGTAAACAAAGGTTTCAAACGGCGCTGGACAGTTAGTCTTGATGAATAATGTAACGACAAGAACGGTAATAATGTTTTTTCATACGTTTTATTGAATTATGGTATCGAGGCACATGAACTTTGTAGGGAAGATTCCCTTTACTCCGTGAAGATTTCAGTCTTAAAGACTGCATGATCATTGTCAACTAGGTCATACGAGTTGTGTATCGTGTTATTTCTTAAAAGTTGACCCAGCATTTGAAAACATATTGCAAGAAATACACATTTCCAGAAAGGAAATTCATTTCTGCGTTGAATAAGACCGAGATCGTGAAAATCGCTGCCTTATTGATGAAGATATGGCTGTTCAAAGCGATGCACCCCGTTTTGGGGTGATTTTGAGTTGCATACCTTGTTATATATATATATATATATATATATATATATATATATATATATATATATATATATATATATATATATATATATATATATATATATATATATATATATATATATATATATATTTGATAGTGAATTTGTTTTTCCATAAAATTTAATTTTTCGTTATAATATGATTATTTATCATTCAAAATAATGTTTTCACTAATTAATATCATAGCCACACGCTAACCACCTGTGAACTAGCGTACGTCTACTTAAGGTGAAACAGATATCGAACGGTACACCTTGATTAAATTTTTAATTATAAAGAACGATATAATTTGCTACTTACATTTTTTACGAATAGCTTTGAAATATAAAACTGTCAATTCTTTTAAGAAAAAGTCAAGATAATTTTTAGAGGCAGATACGTTCTTTTCTTTAATCGGACTGTATTAGATGAAAGACTCTAACTGTGTCATACCAAAATATTGACGTCAGGCATTGATTGAGTATTAATGGGTGAACATCGTCCAGCGAATCACGAAAAATTTTTAAATCTTGTTTAACATATTTCGAATTTCTGAAATAGGTTGACAGGAAGGCATGTTTCACACTTCAAACTATTGTTCGGGTTTTATCTTTCGGAGATAATGGCATGGCATGAATAGATGTTCACTACTGAATCCCTAAAAATATGATAAACTTGAAGACTTGAGTAAAACATTGCACTGAAAAAGGTTACATTCCACTAAGAAACGGCCGAAAGAAAACGTTGCAAAACAATCGATTTTGATCCGTGTCAAGTTCTTTCTTGGATTGAACGTGACATATCTTTTTTATTGCATAAATCGCTTCCGCTTAGAATGGCCTTTAAGAAAATGTATGGTTATGGGTGTCTCTATGTGCAAATGTTGCATTTATTTTCGCTAAAAGTTGTCGCTTTTACATTGAATTATATAGGGAAACTATTTAGTTTATTATGACCGTAAGATTAGAGTCAGTTCAGGCGGGGTGTTAGTAAGAAATCAACGCCCTCTTACTTGTAATTGTGGATAAAGCACTTGAGGTATCGGCCGCCAAGAAGCGATGAATTCCTAAATGCCTCGGTCATCTGTCGAAAATAAATCACAACAATGTGCAGGGGTAAAATAAAACAGGGTCGAAATGTGTAAACATTGAGTAATTTAAAAAGAGTTCTGTTGGTTGTTCATTGAGTTTGATTGGCATATGGCGACTGGTTAACGATAGCAATAAAGCTTGGTAAAGTATGTGGTGTATATTTACGGATTGGTGTACCTTTTCACAGAAGTACGTCTGTTTATTGATGAACTCGCTACTGGATTGGTTGAGAAGTTGGGGGTCCCATGGTGATCCGAAATGCGAATAGGTAACATTCATTATCCAGCCATCTGAAACATTCTAACACAGTCAACGATCAAGTAAGACAAAGAAGCATCACTTACCGAACCTAATGATGCACGTTTAGGATGTTCGACAACACTTACCGAACCTAATGATGAACGTTTAGGATGTTCGACATCACTTACCGAACCTAATGATGCACGTTTAGGATGTTCGACATCACTCAACGAACCTAATGATGCACGTCTAGGATGTTAAACATCACTTACCGAACATAATGATGCACGTTTAGGATGTTTGACATCACTAACCGAACCTAATGATGCACTTTTAGGATGTTCGACAGCACTTACCGAACCTAATGATGCACTTTTAGGATGTTCGACAGCACTTACCGAACTTACTGATGCACGTTTATGATGTTCGACATCACTTACCGAACCTAATGATGCACGTTTAGGATGTTCGACATCACTTACCGAACCTAATGATGCACTTTTAGGATGTTCGACAGTATTTACAGAACCTAATGATGCACTTTAAGGATGTTCGACATCACTTACCGAACCTAATGATGCACTTTTAGGATGTTCGACAGCACTTACCGAACCTAATGATGCACTTTTAGGATGTTCGACATCACGTACCGAACCTAATGATGCACGTTTAGGATGTTCGACATCACTAACCGAACCTAATGATGCACGTTTATGATATTCGACATCACTTACCGAACCTAATGAATGCACTTTTAGGATGGTCGACATCACCTACCGAACCTAATGATGCACGTTAAGGATGTTCGACAGCACTTACCGAACCTAATGATGCACTTTTAGGATGTACGACATCACCTACCGAACCTAATGATGCACGTTTAGGATGTTCGACATCACTCACCGAACCTAATGATGCACGTTTAGGATGTTCGGCATCACTTACCGAACCTAATGATGCACTTTTAGGATGTTCGACATCACTTACCGAACCTAATGATGCACTTTGACGATGTTCGACATCACTAAGCGAACCTAATGATGCACGTTAAGGATGTTCGACATCACTTACCGAACCTAATGATGCACGTTTAGGATGTTCGACATCACTTACCGAACCTAATGATGCACGTTTAGGATGTTCGACATCACTTACTGAACCTTATGATGCACTTTTAGGATGTTCGACATCACATACCGAACCTAATGATGCACGTTTAGAATGTTTGACATCACTTACCGAACCTAATGATGCACTTTTAAGATATTCGGCATTACTGACCGAACCTAATGATGCACTTTTAGGATATTCGGCATCACTGACCGAACCTAATGATGCATTTTAAGGATATTCGTTAGCACTGACCGACCGTAATGATGCAATTTTAGGATATTCGGCGTCACCGACCGAACCTAATGATGCACTTTAAGGATATTCGGCATCACTGGCCGAACCTTATGATGCACTTTTAGGATATTCGGCATCACTGGCCGAACCTAATGATGCACTCTTAGTATATTCGGCATCACTGGCCGAACCTAATGATGCACTTTAAGAATATTCGGCATCACTGAACGAACCTAATAATGCACTTTAAGGATATTCGTCAGCACTGACCGAACCTAATGTTGCACTTTTAGGATGTTCGACACCACTGACCGAACCAAATGATGCTTTTTAAGGATATGTCATATGAAAAACGGTTTATCCCAAACGCGACTTATATACCCGCACCGCAAGTTATGATCAATTCACATAGCTCAGGAATGTGTTAATTACTTTGCCTTGAAAGAATGTCTAAAACATTAACATTTCATCGTGATGGCCTATGTTAAGTTGTATTTAACCGTTTTAAGAACTACAGTATTGACAATATTTTGCGGAAAGAGCAGAAATACCGTCCGACCTTGTTACAACCGACCGACCCAGAGACCCCAATATATATCTGCTTCCTGCGTTGGTAAAATTTACATCTCCTAAACACAAACTTTAACTGTACGAGTCTCGCTCTGGGAACACGGGGCTTAGTGCATGTATCCGTACAGTGTCGTCTCAGATCAGGGGCTTAGTGCATGTATCCGTACAGTGTCGTCTCAGATTGGGGCTTAGTGCATGTATCCGTACAGTGTCGTATCAGACGGGGCTTAGTGCATGTATCCGTACAGTGTCGTCTCAGACGGGGCTTAGTGCATGTATCCGTACAGTGTCGTCTCAGATTGGGGCTTAGTGCATGTATTCGTACAGTGTCGTCTCAGACGGGGCTTAGTGCATGTATCCGTACAGTGTCGTCTCAGACGGGGCTTAGTGCATGTATCCGTACAGTGTCGTCGCAGATTGGGGCTTACTGCATGTATCCGTACAGTGTCGTCCCAGATTAGACTATGACTCCGTACAGGAAAGTCAGAGGCGACACTTTTTGCCTAAACCGGATTATCGCTAAGAAAAAAGAAAACAAAATAACAGCGGAAAGTGTCGTCCCTGAGTAGCCTGTGCGCACTTCACAGTCTAATCTGGGAAATACTTAACACACATGCATTAAGCTCCGTTTTCCTAAGAGTGAGGCACATACACAAAATCCATTCAAACATACCGTACGGAATTTTGTAGTACTGCACTATCGAATCAAAATAGACAAGCAGCTGGTCGACTCGGTTGCCGATGTAGAGACTGTTGTAGCGTTCAATGGGCGTAGCAACCGCTATACGATCAGCCACCGCACTCTGCGCACTAGACGGGTTCAGATTGGCAAAGAAGCTCAGATTCACAGTCACGTTAACGAACGGCTGAGAATTTCTGAAAAATATATATTGTGCTATGTACGTGAATAGGAAACTGGGTCCCATAAACAAGTTAAGTACAACTTGACTATTGTATTTCAAGATTTCATAAATCATGTTATACTGGAAACCTTTTTTTTTCTTAACATCAAATCTTCATCACACAGCTATCACTTTGTGAAAAGAATTATCGATCGCAAACGACATTAAAGTTATAAGTAAATTATAAATTTCGTAAATACTTAAATAACTGTGTAATTCTTTATCTTCTGCTACAAACGTTATTCTTTTCTTTGAAAGAAAACATGTGCGTGTTATTTACATGTACAGCGGATGTCATGTCAACAAAGATCAATTCAAGATCTATTATAATACTATTATACGAACAATAATTTGTAATTCACCGACGGTGATAAAGTGCATTGCAAAATACTGCATTCAACAAGACAAACGTACTTGAATCCAGTAACACGGCATGTGTCATATGACAGGATGCCCTGCATTATGGTATTGATCTGAAACGAATACAATCAATATTTCAACACCCTCGCAGATATTTGACGGGAACTAGCATACATGTATCTGATTCAATCTCTTTCTTCATTACCAACCACGTGATGATAGCCTAGCCGCGTGGTACAATTATTTACCGTTGTTATTTTCACTTTTTTTAATCAAGGTGTGTTTTTTTCTTATTATGAAACAAAAGTTATACACTATTTTCAAAATATAAAAGAAAATAATACAACTGTTCATAATATAATACTTAAACTAAAACATTTTAATTCTTATCAAATCTGGCAAGATCTTTTTGTGATGGCAGAAATTGTATGTAAGAGAAAAGAACGACAACTCTGCGTTGAGATTTTCAATATTTTGGAACAACTGAACATTTTAACAAGGTTGATATGAGCCTCGCTTTGGAAAAAACGAGGGTCGATGCATGTGCGTAAAGTGTTGTCTACGATTAGCCGTTGAAGTCTGCGCAGGCTAAACACGGACGGCGCTTCCCGCTTTTATGGGGCTTTTTTCGTTTAAAGGGAATCCTTTCTTAAGGAAAACCGAGTTGAGGTGGAAAGTGGTGTACCTGAATAGCCTGTGCGGACTACACAGGCTAATATGGGACGTTACTTTACGCACGTATGCGTTTAGTATCCCAAAACACGGCCTATACCCGTCATCCATATACAGGGCTACGCGGAGTACGGACTGCGTTCTATTGCGTATTCTATTATCAGTATAACGAATATAGAGAATAATAGGTTAGTGTTGATTATAGATAAGGTTTATCATTGAGAGGCTTAGAAAACAAAAAGCACGAGCCTTTGCGAGTGATTTTTTCGTTTTACGTGCCGAGCATGATAAACCTGATCTATAATCAACACTATTCTATTATTCTATTTATCCCACTTTTTATTCAGTTAACCTTTTTATTTAAACAAAATAAGTTTAACTGGATAATTTCGCTGGATTTATGACGTCATTTTGTCCTAAAAATGACGTCATTTCGTGACGTGGTTTATAGCAGAAGTTTAATCAACGGGGCTTTAATCAAACGAATTCACTGTAAAAGTGGAATAAATTTTAATCTCAGTAAAATGCTACTCTTGATGGTCCAGAACACATTTAAATCATTAGATGCATGAAAATGTGTGACTATTTTTTCCAATAAACTAACGTTTTAGGTAAAAAATGATACAGGTTTATAAAAAAAACTTGATAAGGGGATTGCAGTACGTTCTTACATACCCTTGAACAAAACCCGTCGGCATACTGTTTGTATAAACTTGAAGAGGCATCACCGAGAGCGCTTGACCAGTTTACGTTTAGTATTTGAAACTCGAATCCGGCAGACGTATATGCAGGGATGTTCCTCGCAAACACTTGTAGGTCCCCGATCTGGTAGTAGTTGTAGCGATCGAACACATACTGAGGAAAGTTGCTTTAAAAGAACGTTCACATTTAAATTAAACCAAAAAAAGAAATGCCTAAGGGCTTCTACGCAATCACTAGTGTTTATATCTGACCTGAAAAAAAATGTTATAATTGAGGAGCGGCATGCGAAAATTGGTCTTATGTTATTTGCGGTCAGCATAGCGCATAACCGGCCTGGGCGTCCGCGCAGTCTGTAAGGGAGCTACCCTGTAATGAGATCACCTAATATTGCGGGACTATTCGAGACAGCGTAGCTCCTTGCAAGACTGCGCAAAAGTGCATGATTGTCAGGAGCTTCTATGGACGCACATGGCATAAAACCCATTTTCGCATGATGCGGCTTGTATCTGCTTCGGGTTCTATATAATATCCGATAAAAACAACTTTCCACCGATGTTTAAATTAATATTATATGTAAATACTATAATTACTTTTCAACCTGCAATACACTAGAAACGTATGGCATTCTTATTAACGTAATTATTTGATTAACAAATACATAATTATAACTTTGATACACAATTATTATCATAGAGATTTTTGTTTTCTCAACAGACGATCAAAAACAAAGTCATTATATACACTGATCTGTACAAACTTTAACTAAACGTATTCAATCTAGAAAAAACACTATAGGTTCAATGCTGTGTTAAAAAGATTCAAAATTGTATTGCAGAGTTCATTCTTGTATGTATGTTTGTAATTGTTAATCATTTGATAAAATCAATTTCATACTGAAAATAATCTATAATTATAAAGGCAAACTGAAACTAATTGTCTTACGTGTCGACAGCATTTTTGAACTCTTGTGACAACGAGTCAGCGTCGAATTGCCCTTCGAACTCCAGATTGAAGGTGAAGGTCGGCTCAGCGGGATTACTGTTACTGAAATGAGACAAGGTACGAGTTACACCCATACAACCGGTTGATAAAGACCAAGAGTTTTGCGGCCACGATGATGCACGAGTTGCGCCCTACGCAAACAGAGCTTCGCGCATGTGCGTTAAGTGTCGTCGCGGATAAGCCTGCTCGGTCCGCACTGGCTAATAGGGGACGCCGCTTTAAGCCTTTATGGAATATTTCGTTTAAAGAAAGTCACTTCAAAACGAAAGTCCAGTTGGCTTAAACGCGTCGTCCCTAATTAGCCAATGCGGACTGCACAGGCTAATCTGGTTTCACACTTTAAACACGTGCATTTCACCAGAACGAGGCTAATATCTTGAGATAATTCCATGGAAACGGCTGCTGCCACAAGTTCCTTTATCTTGGATTTTGCGTTCATTTAAGTATTCCCTAGTGCTTTACAAAAGTTCTAGTCATTTTTGTTCAGCCATTAATTGGTGAAGCAATCAGTTGGTTCAATCAGCACGTTCACATACATATCAATAATACTATCGGTAAAATTGTAGTTTGACTAACTTGAACGAAAGGATGGAACAATGCAGGAAGTTGGGAAATCTTGCCGAGCTGGCGTTCATCAACTGTTGAACCTGAAATAGTAACGAAGTGATTTATTGTAAAGACATGAGATATACATGCCATTAACTACAGTCTGTGATCACATACTATTGCCATTAACTACAACCTGTGATCACATACTAATTGTATTTTAGCCATGCTATGAGAAACGGGGTTAAATGCATTCGCGTAAAATGCCGTCCACACAGGCTAATCAGGGAAACAACTCTCTGCCTTTATGGATCTCTTTTTATTAAAGCCTCATTACTACTCAAAATCAACGCAAATTTCGTACAATATTTCGTAATATTAAGTTAAACAATGAAAAATCAGTGTTCCTTATGGCAAGTGCCGAAATTTCAACGCCATATTTGGTCTGGTAAAATAGATGTTTGTAGATACAAAATGCTCGTTTGTATTATTGTTTTACATATTTAATTCCAATTTAATTTCCCGCATCGATATCTATTCATACGACAGATGAACACTTACATGGTGCCATGTTAGTGTTCATGTGTCGTATGAATAGATATATTCGCAGGAAATTAAAATGGAATTAATTGTGTCACACATAAATAAAAACGAGCATTTTGTATCTACAAAAATCTATGTAATCATGCCACATCTAGCGTTTAAATTGTGGCTATTGATATAAAGAACACTGATTGTTTAGGTGTTAACTTTATTTTACGACATACTTTACGGAATTTTCGTTGATTTTAAGCGTTAAATCTGTTCGAAATTCAAGTTTAGGCGGATATTGTTGTCCATATTTTACATACTACGAGAACTACGAGAAGGCCAAAATAAAACTACAATTTACCACATCTATTAAGCTCCGGTTTTCAAATGTGGGACCCAAATTATTAAATATACCTGGTTGCAGAACGATGTTTGGTACTTCTGGAAAAGTGCCGAGTTTCTGTCTGCTAGATCTGATACGTATGTGAAATTGAGAAGCCTCTCCGTCCGTGCAACATTAGTTGCTATGTATGGTCCTTGTTTGACTGTTAGATTGCCGACCCGAACAGCATAGAAGTCCCCCACCCTACAATGCCGTAATAACGGTTTATGGAATTCGAATATGAAATGAATATGAATAAGTCCACATTAAACGGCAATAAACAGACAGAAGAGAAAGCATCTTGAGGTTAATACAATGCTGATAAAATGTATTGTTTTAAATATATAATTACATAACGGTGGATAGAGTAGTGTAAAACGAAATGCTACGCTATTTTAGGACAGCTGTGGCCTCTTGTAACGTCGTTATCGCAGTTAACATCTATACTATTTTCGTCAATTTTTCTGTTTATATGTGTTGCCTAACTAAAATCAATTTTAAACACTGCACCGAAGACACTTATACGGTTTGTGAACATCACTTGTTTAATTTGTTTTACGCATAATGACATTAAATATCAAGAACGCCTTATCGTCGAATACAAAATATAAATAGTACTAGCGACCGCATTTATAACATTTTCTGTTTCAGATAAATAAGTAAATACATATATTGTTTTACCGTATTCGCTGTCTGTTTTCCAAAATCATTTGCCTCACTGCATCACCTGTATTTGCTGACATGTTTCCATCGAATTTAGCCAGCCATGTGAATCCAGTTGGTGTAGTTCTGTTTACAAACATTAATTTTATTTAACACCGTTCACAATGATATAAAATACACATACATGTAGTACACTGCTCATCAGTATCTAAGGGTTGGAAATCAAGCCTTAAAAATTTGAATCTAGTAAGAAAGATCTTTAAAAACATTTAACTTTGTGAGGGGCTATAAATGTGTGAAAATGCGTATCTAAGTGGTAAAGGGTAAATACATATATCCACGCTTGCTTTTATGACAAATAGCTCCCGCTAAATGATGCAAAATATGGCATGTGAAAAGAGCAAACATGAGTTCAGTGAGAGCATGCGCACATGTGTCGGTCAGTAAAATGGACGAATCCGGAATCGAATAAAAACAAAATTGCACTTAAAAGACAAAAATATTTAAATCAATTCGGATATTACCTGAACTGCAGCAAATCGCAGTCGAAAAATGCATTGAATGGCGGGAACGTGGGTAAGTAGGCCATCATCTAAAATTGAGAGACATAGTAAGTAGGGTAAATTAAGAAAAGTGAATTACGGTAATACTTTTAAACATTTCCAATCCCTTCACATTTTCAAGCGAACGGATCAATTAGACACGGCGACAAATTGTCTAAAAGACCTAGTTAGAAAGCCACCAACACTTTAAATAATAATTTGCTTTGTCCACTATAACACAGGCAATAACGTTCATTATAAGCAGTGTCGCATGCTTCACAAGAACCATTCTTTTGAAATGCAACCGTTGTAGAATGGTTACCTTAATATATATTTTGTATTAAAATGCACCGCCATCTAGAGTCAATGCTTAAAATGAGTTGTGTAATCAAGATATCTCGCGGCCAGTTTATGCAACATATCCTTACAACTGGAAGAAACAGCCATTGTACTATTAACCCTTTCAGTGCGGGAACCGAATTTTGAAGGCCTTTGCAAACAGTTTTGATCCAGATGAGACGCCACAGAACGTGGCGTCTCATCAGGATCCAAACTGTTTGCTAGATATAGATGAGACGCCACAGAACGTGGCGTCTCATCAGGATCCAAACTGTTTGCTATTCTGATAATATTCTTTGAAAAAAATCGAAGAAAATGCTAATTTTAGAAATTAAGCAGACGACATTTTAGCAGACGACAAATTTCCCAGCATGCAAAGGGTTAATGCAATTGCTTAACAGAGGCTTATTGGAGACGACGCTTATCTCTAATATGGTATTTTTGTTATAAGGAAGTATATTTTAAGCAAAACGCTAGTTATGGCGAAAAATGTCGTCCCAGATAAGCATGTGTTGGCTGAAACGACTAATCTTGGACTAATTCTACGCTCATGTAATAAGCAACGTGTTCCCATAACGAGCCTCAAATAAATAAACTTCAGCAGCGCTTGTGACTTAATGCATGTTCAGATAGTTTCATCTCATTTTAGCCTGTGCAGTCCGCACATGCTAATCAGGGACGACACTTTCCACTTTTATGGTATTTTTGTTTTAAAAAGTCTCAACGTAGCCGCAAATAATGTTTGGCGGAAAGTTTCGTAACATATTAGCCTGTGTGGACTGCACAGGGTATCTTGAACGACACTTGTTGCGCAAGCTTTAAGCCACGTGTTCCCAGAACAACGTTAAACTAATAACGTTGAGTAGCGCTTTAGAGAACTTCTTTGTCGCAGGCGCAGTACCTCTGTGTTTACTTACGTCAGTACAGAGCGCCTGTTTATGAGTCTGGAACGCTACGGATGTATTGTCCAGAAGGTCAGAAGTAACAGTAAGCCCAACGGTGTCAAAACTGATGGCGAACGACGTGGACGTTACTGCAGCACAAATACAAAACATGACCGGCGACTTTAATTGCAATTAAGAACAAAAGCCAAAAAATACACGTTATCTGTACCTTTTGAAAATGTATTTGACATGCAAACATTATTACATCCACCGATTAAAGACAGTTTTCTTCTATACTTGGACATTCAGCTGTATAACTATTGATATATAACTTAATAAAACTTTGACAATTCAATGTCTTGTGACTATTATTCACGACACGGAAATCGATTTTTAAAACAAGTAGATATGTGTGTTCTCATACCTATCTCACAGATAGCTCCGGCGAATCCTCGTGCGCACGTGCATGTAAACGAACCAAGTGTGTTGGTGCAGGTCCCGCCATTTGTACATGGTGTTCCCACAAAACATTCGTTGATGTCTGGTAAAATGGCATAACATTTTACCCGTTTAATAACATTTTTCATATGCATCATAAATAGTTACACATTATTTACTGTATTAATAGGAATATTCAATGGCAATACAGTTTCATTAACTTTTATTTTTGAAGTAAAGTTGAAGGATGCAATATATATGTATATACCTGTTTTTCATTGATCACTATTGTGTATTTAATGTATGTGAAGTTATTGGCTTAAAGCTTAATGTATTCCGAAACAAAACCTATGTATAATGAAGTCGTGAACATAAGTCAATTTAATATCAGCATTAATACATGTTTTTATATATTGGACGCTGCACTACGGGAGAAAGGACGCTGCACTAGAGAGAGGATGCTGCACTAGAGAGAGGATGCTGCACTAGGGGAGAAAGGACGCTGCACTAGAGAGAGGATGCTGCACTAGAGAGAGAATGCTGCACTAGAGGAGAGAAGACACTACACTAGAGGAGAGAGGATGATGCACTAGAAGAGAGAGGATGCTGCACTAGGTGAAAGAGGATGCTGCAATAGAGAAGAGAGGGCGCTGCACTAGAGAGGACGCTGCACTAGAGGAGAGAGGATGCTGCACTAGAGGAGAGAGGACGCTGCACTAGAGGAGAGAGGACGCTGCACTAGAGGAGAGAGGACGCTGCACTAGAGGAGAGAGGACGTTGCACTAGAGGAGAGAGGACGCTGCACTAGAGGAGAGAGGACGCTGCACTAGAGGAGAGAGGACGCTGCACTAGAGGAGAGAGGATGATGCACTAGAGGAGAGAGGATGCTGCACTAGGGTAGTGAGGATGCTGCACTAGAGAAGAGAGGGCGCTGCACTAGAGGAGAGAGGACGCTGCACTAGAGGAGAGAGGACACTGCACTAAAGGAGAGAGGACGCTGCACTAGAGGAGAGAGGACGCTGCACTAGAGGAGAGAGGACGCTGCACTAGAGGAACGAGGATGATGCACTAAAGGAGAGAGGACGCTGCACAAAAAAAGAGAGGACGCTGCACTAGAGGAGAGAGGATGATGCACTAGAGGAGAGAGGGCGCTGCACTAGAGGAGAGAGGGCGCTGCACTAGAGGAGAGAGGATGCTGCACTAGAGGAGAGTGGACGCTGCACTAGAGGAGAGAGGACACTGCACTAAAGTAGAGAGGATGATGCACTAGAGGAGAGAGGACACTGCACTAGAGGAGAGAGGACACTGCACTAAAGTAGAGAGGATGATGCACTAGAGGAGAGAGGACGCTGTACTAGAGGAGAAGGGCGCTGCACTAGAGGAGATAGAGCGCTGCACTAGAGGAGAGAGAGCGCTGCACTAGAGGAGAGAGGACGCTGCACTAGATGGAAGAGGGCGCTGCACTAGAGGAGAGAGGGCGCTGTACTAGAGGAGAGAGGACGCGGCACTAGAGGGGAGAGGGCGCTGCACTAGAGGAGAGAGGGCGCTGCACTAGAAAGAGGACACTGCACTAGAGGAGAGAGGACGCTGCTTATATAAGGCCCATTTTGTGAAAACTTTCAAAATCTTCTCGTCCATAACCATTTGGCATAGGGCTATCAAATTTGGTATGTAGAGACATCTAATAGTCCTCTACCAAATTTGTTCAAATTATGCCCCTGGGGTCACAAAATTGAACATATGCTTATATAGGGTCTATTTTGTGAAAACTTTACAAATCTTTTCGTCTATAACCATTGGGCCTAAGGCTACCAAATTTGGTATGTAATGACATCTTATAGTCCTCTACCAAGTTTGTTCAAAATATGCCCCTGGGGTCAAATTTAAAACTGCCCCGGGGGTCACAAAATTTAATATATGCTTGTAAAGTGCTTATTTTGTGAAAACTTTCAAAATTCTCTTGTCCATATCCATTTGGCCAAGGGCTACCAAATTTGGCATGTAGTGACCTCTTATTGTCCTTTACCAAGTTTGCTCAAATTATGCCCCTGGGGTCAAGTTTGACCCTGCCCCGAGGGTCACAAAATTAAACATATGCTTATATAAGGCCTATTTTGTGAAAACTTTAAAAAATCTACTTGTCCATAACTCTATGGCATAGTGCTACCAAATTTGGTATGTAGTGACATGTATTAGTTCTTTTCTTAGTTTGTTCAAATTATGCCCCTGGGGTCAAATTTGGAAAAGTTATGTTTTGAGGTTAAATGGTTGTCTAAATAGTAGCGTCTCAGAAATTTTCTATCGCAATCTTGTACACAACAATGAAAATGTTAAATTTTATGTCTGTCTTTGATGTGCCTGTTCAAGAGTCCTTTTTGCTTTAAATTGTTTGTCACATTTTTCACACGTGAACATTTTGAAAGATTTTCAGTAATGAGTCTAAAAGTGTGATTGAACAAATTAAAGGTTTCAGCCCTTTTATAGATTATTGAGGCTCTATTCCATGAGTTTCTCATGCTTTTTATGCTTGACTGCATTTTATCTCTTCTCTTAAATACAAGTGTCCCTTTGCGCCATTATTTTATAATCCCTTGTATAAACATTAGATGGATGGGCTAAACCATTTCACAGATGAGTTAACACAAATAATTGACTACTAAGTACATCTCTGCGCCACTACTGTGTTTTCAATACACAAGTGTGTTGAATAATTCCTTTGTCTGATGAAAATGCTTGCACTTCTTCTGATTGGGTAGATAACCACTAAATAGATTTCGAAATCTAAACGCGAACCCTAAGTTCAAGGTCAATGTCACAGGGGTCAAAACTCTTTTATGCGCATGGAAAGGTCTTGTCCAGATACACATGCATATCAACTATGAAAGCAATATCTGAAGGGACACAGTAGGTATGAGCCTTTTTCGAATCACGTTTGCAGATTTCGAAACCTAAACGCTGGCCTAAAGTTCAAGGTCAAGGTCATAGGGGTCAAAAATAGTATGCGAATGGTAAGGTGTTGTCCAGATACACATGCATACCAAATATGAAAGCAATATCTGAAGGGACACAGTAGTTATGAGCCTTTTTCGAATCGCGGTCGCAGATTTCGAAACCTGAAAACTGATCCCAAGTTCAAGGTCATAGGGGTAAAAAGTATTGAGCCTTTTTCGAATCGCGGTCGCAGATTTCGAAACCTTAAAACTGACCCAAAGTTCAAGGTAAAGGTCACAGGGGTAAAAAATTGTATGCGCATGGATAGGTGTTGTCAAGATACACATTCATACCAAATATGAAAGCAATATCTAAAGGGACATCGTAGTTATCGGCCTTTTTCGAATCGCAGTCGCAGGAAAATCTCTGACCCGGCCCAACCCTGACCCCCATAACTTTTGGTCCAGGGTTCAGATCAAAATTCCGTCGCTGTCACCGTCGCATATATGCTCATAGCTACCATGTGTGTAAGTTTCAAGGTTCTAGTGCTAATAGTGTAGGAGATAATAGTGTCCAGGACGGACAGATAGACAGACGGCGGAGATTACCACAATATCACCACGCTTTTAAAAAAGCGTGGGGATAAAAAAAAAGGTAAAGATGAGCACTAAAATGTTGTGTGTACATGGTTTACCTGCATAAATAGTTTGAAATTGCATATTTATTTAAATTTTAGGACAACAAAGTAAATGTTGAAAATGGTTCATGATAGTTCTATGTATATTGTTAAATCACTCATTTTAGGGCAATACTAATTTTTTGTTTAAAAAGGCAATCTTACTCAACATCTGCGTATTTTAGGTGATATTGATACTGATTTTAAGGTGATGCCATGTATTATACAGTTAACTTGAATGTACCGATAGTTTTCAATTCATTGCTTTGTAACTGAAATAATGAATTTTTTACCACCTTCCTGTTACTTTTAATTTAGTGTTTTGTGGAAAATGAGATTTTCATGTTAAAATGTATGCATTATTCAAGATAGATTAAATCAAAGACAACTGTTGATGCCTGCACATTGATAATATGTTATTACCTATGTGTGTAATTTCCTATCCTTGACATGAATAAGTAATCATGTATGAAACAATTTGTTTGCAGCTGGTTGTTACTGCATGTGTAATTTCTATTCAAAATGATGGTTTTAATAACATGTGATTCAATGAGAAATGCATTTCTCAACTGTAACATTTCTTAATTTATATATGATTCATATTTACTATATGTGCTCATGCATAAATGCTGATTATTGTTGATGTCTTAATAAACCAAGAGTATATTATCAATATGTGTTGTTGCTCGAAAATATGTTTTTGTAACAGGAAGTGCTTTGGGCTCGATTAATCTGAGAACTCCACAACATGTTAATACAATTCTTCTGTGCCTTTTAGTTCTGAAAACAGAAGTAGCCAGTTGGTATTACACATCTCCTAAACAAGACCAGCACAATGAAACTTAAGGTTCTATAATCCTAAATTATTATAACATCTTTATATCCACACAAAAATATTGATGATTGTGGTGCTCAGATTGCAAAACCACCTGATTGGCAAAAATAATGCAAATGGTTAGATTATGATAAGTGCAAGAAAAAAAAAATAACTATAGAGATAATAATTGATATGATAATCATTGCTTGACAAAATCACAATTGACCTAGATATTTATTTATGTAGTGATGTATTTTTCAATGAGTGCCTTAAGATTCCAAAAACATATTGACTTAAAATAAATAATCCCGATGGCGGAAATGAGTTATCATTTCATGTTCATCAACCGGTTTTAAAATACTTTGTACTTATATTCTAGGCGGCGAGGACTTTTAGACCACCTGATAAACTTCAACTATATTTGCCCGAGTTCAGTAACCGACTAAAGATATGCTGATGACTGATGGGTCTGTTGTGTCTTAAATTCTAAATGCTTCTTAAAATATTAAGTCCATTTCAACGTTTAGACTAATAATAAGCAAATTCGTTAAATTGATATCCCCCGCCAAATAAATTTTGATTATTGATGGGTGCAGAACTAACATAAAAGTTTATTTGAAGGGTTGTACCCTTATCTCACTTATTTAAAAGTTACAACATAAAAAAACAATTGGCAATAACTCTTATTTAAAAAAGTGTAGGGTTATAGATTTTGTGCATGACACCTCTCCTCATTGATATCTTAACATCCATTAAATTTCATCTTTAAATCGTGTATAGTATCTGTGATATAGTCCTGAAAAGTAACATCAGACATGTATATATGTACTAGGGTTATGTTTCTTGTGCATGGCACGTATTCTCATTGACAATTATACACCCATAAAATTTCATGTTGACATCTTGTATTCATAGTTTCTGAGATATAGCCCTGAAAAGTTACATCATACAAAAACAACAAAGGGCAATAACTCTTATTTAAGAAAGTGAAGGGTTATGGTTCTTATGCATGGTTCTATAAATGAGATATAGCCCTGAAAAGTAACACCATAAAATAACAATAACAAGAAAGGGCAATAACCGTTATGTAAGAAAGTATACGGTTATGGTTCTCGTGCATTGATAATTATACACCCATTAAGTTTCATGTTAAAATCTTGTATAGTATCTGAGATATAGCCCTAGTTACATCATACAAAAACAACAAAGAGCAATAACTCTTATTTCAGAAAGCGACGGGTTATGGTTCTTATGCATGGCACCTCTCCTCAGCGAAATTTATACACCCATAAAGTTTCATGTTGAAAACTTATATTGAGTTTATGAGATAAAGCCCTGAATAGATTGTGACGGTACGTTTAAGTATATTTAGCGTACCCGGGGTACATTAAAGTATACTTAAGAGTACACGGGGTACTTTAAAGCAGTACCCGAGCCGAACCGACAATTACCAATCGAGCTTATTGACAGATTAAATAAATGATGATAGTGGTAACTATGATTGTGTGAAATATAATACAATATTTTCCCTGAATTGAGTGTACATGTAAATTAGCTAAAATAATGATAAAAACACCGATTGGGATTATACATTACTGGAACTGAATGTGGTTCATAATCATTTTTTAACTTTTTTTAAGCTGAAATAATATATATATATATATATATATATATATATATATATATATATATATATATATATATATATATATATATATATCTAATCTGAAAATATTTTCTTAAATCAATGTTATATCTTTGTATTAAAACACTGCAACACTCATGACTGTAAATTAGGCATTACCATATTTCTTTACAACGTAATGCATGTACATCATCGATATATATAACATTTAAAACGAAAATCATTTTAAAATTCAATGTTTGCATGGTGTTAGAACTACTGTTTGATATTTTCGTTGTGAACAACGTGTTTACGTTCAACGTCCGAAAAAAAGATGTCCGAAAATAACTGCAAGCTGTTAAAACGCGAAATTAAGTTGAATTGAAACAACAATGCGTTTAATATTATTTTTCATCAATCTGACATTTTTCACGGCGACTGATCGGAGCAATCGCACGGGGGTACTGTGAGAATCGTCAGATTTCCGATTTATCTGACAGATCTCACGATCTGACAATATTCGCGCTACACCTGTATACACCGGTCTATTTCGTTCCGGTGAGATAGCTTATATCGTTCGTTTGTAAGCTCAAATATGATTGTCTGACAGATTTAATGGCTTATTCTAAAAATAAATGCTGCTCGAGCAGCATATTGCTGGTCGAGCAGGAATTTTGCTGCTCGACCAGTAAATTGCTGCTCGAGCAGCAATATGCTGCTCGAGCAGAATTTTTTCCTGCTCGAGCAGAAGTTAAAGTTTCGACCCCTTTGGTGCACCATATTCTTTCCCGCAAATCGTGATAAACGCTGCGCTTGCTTTATATATACTCAATCTAGGGTTACACGCAACTATTCAAAGTTAAACTGGTTACAGAGACGAATTTCATAAAATGCAGCAAAGACAAATTAGCGCCCCTAGCCGATTGTGACGTACATATTTTTCTACAATAACCGAAGCATTCGTCTTTTTATTAGGACCAGAGTTAGTGTTCGTGTGTCGTATGAATATATATCGTTGCAGGAATTTAAAATGAACCGTTAAACTAAGTTTAGATTCACATCGTACATTAATGATATAAATGCTTGCGAATTCGACTGTACAGCCTTTTTTTATTTCAGAATTAAATATCTGGCTTATTTCCCATTTTTTCGACACATGTTCTTCAGAACTTATATTTTATTTTATATTGAAATATATATATAATAAGTATTTTACACATTTTATATAAATTCATTAATATTTGACAAAATCGTATAATCTCGCTTTAATATAAGTTCTTACCAATATTGCAGTCGGCGCCAGTAAACCCAGCTGTGCAAGTACATGTGAAGGAACCAAAGGTGTTCACGCAGGTTGCGCCATTCTTACATGGATTACCGGAAAGAGCCAAACACTCGTTGATGTCTGAAACACATTAATTTATATAATGTAATTGTATAGTGCTATTTATCTAAGCTGACTTGTATTAAAAGCCTGTGACATATAGGGTAAATTTCCTGTAAGAAACTAGTATTTAGTGATCCATGAACCGCTCAGGACTACGAATTGTGTAAATGGTATACATTACAAAACTGGAGAAGTACTTCTTAAAACAGTTTGCGAGACCTAACTGCATTAACCCATTTATGCCTTGTGGACTCTCCCATCCTTCTAAATTGGAACAATTTATTTCCAAAATTAGGAATGTCTAGTATATTTATGTCTATATTTAGAATATTTCTTACAGAAATTTCTTTAAGCAAACAGCGCAGACCACGATGAGGCGCCGCATCAAGCGACGTCTCATCTGAGTCTACGCTGTTTGCCAAGGCCTTTTTTTTCTAGACGCTAGGCATAAATGGGTTAACAATTGACCCACATACATTAATATTTACAGAAGTAACTGCACAAGCTAATCTGGCACGAAACTTAACGCATATTCATAAAGCCCCGTTTTATAAAAGCGCGGCGTAAATGTAATCTCGTTATGTATTTCTATTTCTCACCGGTGCCGCACTTTGGACCGGTATATCCCGCGGCACACGTGCAGATGTAGGACCCAACCGTGTTCACGCACGTGCCACCGTTCTCACATGGGTTCAGAGCGGAACACTCGTTGGAATCTGGGCGGAATAGTTAAAGTCATGATAAAAACGATGATGATAACGAAACTTAACTAAATATAATAGATTTTTTTACTTGCGAGTCCTGAGTCCTGAACTCACAACAATCAGTGAGCATGCAAAGTTTCAAATTACGTAAGTCCCAATGATGCATGGAGATTTCTAACAAAATTTAATTTTGAAGATTGCAGAATATCTTAATAATAATCAGTATTCGAGTTTTCAACAGCTTTAAGTGTAAAGAAGCCAGTTTTACAAACTTCTGTAACAGGTTACTTTAATATTCTTAAAAAAAATGTTTGGACTCGTTCTTTCAATTTTTGTATTCATCGAGTCCCGGGACTCTTTTATGGCAGTTTGTAAAAAAATAACCAAATAGCAATAATAATATTAATTATTATTAATAATTATTTATTATTAGAAATAGTAGTATTTTTATTATAATTATTATAATTAAAACAATAGTAATCATAGTTTTAAAGTAATAGTAATAACAATACAAATTAGGAAAAATAATCAAATAATAGAAAGAAAAATGCAAACAATAATATTGCTAATTAAACTGATAATACGGCTATCAAGATTGCCCACTTGTCAAGAAATAGGCCCGATTTAAGAGCTAGGTACCCTGAACCAAGTTCCGTATATTTCAGATATTTCAAGTGCATTATCACAAAATGGCTTAGGTTGTACGCCCACAAAACATTTTGATCAAGTTTGATGATGATACGATTAAGACTATATGCTTTGACAAGTTGAATTAAATTGCGGATAACACTTTAAAACAATACTATTTATTGCTACATCCTACCGTTGTCGCACACTGTTCCACTATAGCCCGGTGCGCATGCGCACGTATACGATCCGACAGTGTTTGTGCAAGTTCCCCCATTCCTGCACGGGTTTCCAGTTGGGGCTAAGCACTCATTGATATCTAAATATAAACAAACATTCAAATGAAAATCTTGACCAACGGTACAACTAGGCGATATTTTATTCTGAATGTAAACAAAGTAAACACAAAAGAAAAAAAAATTATAGGCGATATTTGATATTTGACTAAACCAAATTTGTGAATTAACGTAAAAACCTGACGACCAAAATAGTCAATAGCTAATATCTGAATGTAAACAAAAAGTTTTGCATTACTTAAATACCAAAATATTACTAGTTGTAATACTAATTTTGTATGAAGAATAATTTTGAGCGCCAAAACATCTAATCACGGAGGACTCCACCTAAAGGACTGATGCACGGACCTTATCCATTGTTAGTTTTAACCTATTTATTTTAGCTCGATTGCATCGAAAGCCTCAGGCTTATATAAACGCTCTCGAGTCCGTTTCCTGGGCCTATAACCAGTACTTGGTGTCTTTGGGGAAGATCTAGCGAACGATCCCCTTGTGCGGATCGAACCCGTGACCCCCCGATCGCTAGGAGGACACCATGTCCATTACGCCATTGTTCCATTGTTTATAGGTAATAAGAAATGTTCAGCTCATGCATGGAGGTATTCCACATTGCGTTACGATTCACCAAAATATATTTGTCTTCAGAAAAGTGAAATCAGACTAGATACATAGAAAATATTAGAATATTATGTGAGTGTTGGATAAAGATCAAGTTTATCATGCGATGCTTAGAACCTTGTTAGCGCGAAGGCTTGCCGAGCGCTATCATGGTTCGAGCCTAGCATGATAAACTTGATCATAATCCAAAATTTACATACTATTTTATTTATCATATTATTTCCAACCTTTTTTAATTAATTATTATAAAAAAAATCATTTTTGACGATTTTATTTGACAAAAACATATTCTCAATTTTTTTTTAAAAAACCAAATCTGATCAACAATAGCGATAGCATAAGCCTAAGTTTATACGATCGTTGTTATGCTATCTATTTTCATCTGGTAATAGGATAACATATATTCAAGACGAGCGAAACAAAAACAGTATTGAAAATAAAACTGCAGTGCCTGCTTCTTGTTGCTATAAAGGAGCAAAATATTGTTACAATTAGACATCCAAATGAGGTCATTAATCACACTTAATCGATGTCTCAGTCTGATTTCAAGCTCAAGCACCGTATACATACACAATACAACATTGTCAAACTCAATGACGAGACAACTATGGGAAAAGTGTAATGCATGATTGTATGATACCACAATGTTCAACTACTGAGCATGCGCAGTGTTGACCCGTTGACATATGGCATAGATATTTCAACAGTCCGCAACGGCCGATCCCTCATCATTGTTATCGAACTTAAGTTTTATGTCCCAAACAAGATAGGCAATACAGCCTCGTTCTTTAAAAGAATGGGGTTTAATGCATGTGCGTTAAATTGCATCTTTTATTAGAAGTAACGCCTGGCTAACCAGGGACTCACTTTCCGCGTAAAATGGATATATGATAAACAGAGACTCTCTGTAAAGTTAAAACGATGAATTCCATAACAGAGTTAATTGTCCGTCCTGATTGGCGTGTGCGGCACTTTGCACAAATGAATTAAGCCAAGATTTCTCAGAATTCGGCTTATATGAAAAATACTTGAATAATTTTTCACTTAGTGTATCTTACCTATCTCGCAAACCGTTCCGGTGTAACCTCGAAGACAGCCGCATACGAATGAACCAACAGCATTTGTACACGTCCCGCTATTCATGCATGGGTTGATTCCTGCACACTCGTCTACATCTTAGATTGGAAAAACAAACACCACATAACAAATTAAAGGTTCATTGATTATAAATACAGCAATGAATAGTGGAACAAAAGGTACACTGTATTATTAAGTTGCTTTTAACGTTCTTAATGTCCATAGAAGACTAAATACAACAAAAACACTCAATACAAATGGACAAGAAACTGGATTCAAAAAGCGAAATTATATCAAATTATAATGACATGCTTGATACAACACTATAACTCCATACACACATCAAACCAAGGAAATCCCTGGCAATTCATTTGTAGCATTTCTATTGTATAAAAACAACTGCTTGTTTTACACGAATATCGAACGTCTTCACAGTGTTATTACGCAACACGAAGACGTACCTGTTGAGCAATTTTTGCCAGTATATCCCGGGTTACATGCGCACGTGTAAGAACCAACTGTGTTGTTACATGATCCGCCGTTGCGACACGGATTTGACGTCGTGCATTCGTTTATATCTATATCAAAAACAAAATGGAGTAGTGAGTCATCGTGGAAATAGAAGAATCGAAGAATCTAGTCTCCCAAAAATACATCAGTGACTAGGAATTTTTAATTTAACTGACGTTTTATACTGTTTACATTGACAACCGGGGGTTGGAATTATTTTTACGATAAATGCTTTGTTTTCATCAGTGAGAATCCGTGTCGTTACTTGACATATGAAACTGAAATTTGGCACATTTTTTATTACAAAAATACTGATTTTATGACAAAGCTGTCATTCTGAGAATTGCAATAATTGTATTGATATTGTTACTTTAATGTTAATTGCTGAAGTGTTAATTTCGAAGAAATCACATACAAAAATATTATATTGAACGCTATAAATATCGCTAAAATATGGTATTGGAAAACTGCATTGTGAGACATGTACTACTTTGAAAATTCAATTCGGGAGAGATTACACAAATAGATCGATTTAATAAAACAAATTAACCCCTAAACCCCCAATTTACTACATTTAAATGCAATAGGAGAATATTGTCAATCAACTCTAAAACAATCTCATAAGGACAAGCTTTTATCTAATTGTATAAATATTTGTCTCAAACGTTTGAAACATGTTTGTATGCGGAGAATTATGAATATATAACCAAAAATCATAGCTAAAATTCCGCACTTTAACTTTTTGTTTGATCGCCAATGGTGATAACAATTCCAATAAAAAGACAGATCTAAAAAGTAAAAGAAAACAGTTTCTCATATAATCACCAGACGATCAAATATTCGACAAATACAATAATTACATGTATTTCATGTACCATTTTTAGGTATATATCTTTCTTAATAATCACTTACAAATCAATGGTGTAATTAGTATACAGTAAGTTTAAATTAAAACATTTTTACATACAATGTTTGTATTTGTGCAATGTTAAACACAACATTTAAGCTATTCTCTATTATACCATCAGAACACGTCAGCCCCGTGTACCCCGGCACGCACGCGCACGTAAACGAACCAATAGTATTTGAGCACGTGCCACCATTCTGGCAAGGATTGACGGCTGCAGCACATTCATTGAAATCTGGAATAAAAAGATTCTTTGCGACACCTACAACACCAATTCACACAATGCTTCAACCGAAAATGACATCTTCTGAACACAGGCTTATATATTGTTAATAATTGTGGAGTCGCGTTGCATTTTGTTATGTAAATCTGTGTTGTTATTTTATTCGTAAATTTTATTGTTTTGATCACTAATATATTTTAAAAAACTGACTTATATCTTACGATACGTTATGTTTAGAGATAAATAAAATAATTAGAACGGCATCAATTCAAAGCTGCGCATTATGGTGGCTGCAAAACATTTTGCCTGTGTTTACTGAAACTCTATTAAAGCGGGTATATACGATCTTGTCAAATATATATTGATTAATATAAAATGTGTAAAAAACTTATTATACATATATTGCAATATAAACTAAAATAAAAGTTAAGAAGAACATGTGTCGAAAAATGCTAAATAAACCAGATATTTAATTCTGAAATCGAAAAAGGCTGTACAGCCGAATTCACCAGCATGTATATCATGCATGTACGATGTGAATCTAAATTTAGTTTAACGGTTCATTTGAAATTCCTGCAGCGATATCGATTCATACGACACATGAACACTTACTAAAAAGACGAATGCATCGGTTATTGTAGGAAAATAATTACGAATTATCTTCGTCACAATCGGCTCGGGGCGCTAATTTGTATTTGCTGTATTTTATAAAATTCGGCTTAAATGTATCATTTTTCTTGCATATTGTGTGTTATTATAACATATTTGTATCAATATTTTACAATTCAGCACATATAAAAATCGTATATACCCGCTTTAATATAGAAAAACTAAAAACTGTTGTTTTTAAGGTTTTATGATCATACACTGAACATTTCAGCATTAACTGTGTACCAATCCGCGTCATTTAGACCATACTAATCCACTTAATAATCCGTAACAAATGCATGCTGTATGTGTTATTGGTCAACTTTCAATACATATATTGTTAGAAACATTAAGTACATGTATGCATGGTTAAGCACAGCATTTACGCCGTTCTCTATTATACCATCAGAACACGTCAGTCCCGTGTATCCCGGCACGCATGCGCAGGTAAACGAACCAATCGTATTTGAGCACGTGCCACTATTCTGACAAGGATTTGTAGCTGCAGCACACTCATTCATATCTGTAAGAATAAAAAAACGATTCTTTGTTACACAAACCTCACACTGCGCCTACAACATACGACACATGTGTTTCAGTTGAAAAGATCGGTCTTTTCAATTTGAAGATTATAGCGGCTTTTGGATATCTTAATATTGTTCTCTTTGCAATAAGACACGTTGTTTTTAAGATTAAAACTCAATATAAAGAATGACTCTTTACTGCTACACAAATAATCACGATATCTTTGGCCTTTATTGGTCACGAGTCGCGGCTACAGTTTATATAACTAGCACAACTTACCTTGGTCGCAAATTACACCAGTAAAACCTGCATTGCACGTGCAGGTAAACGATCCAATCGTGTTGACACAAGTGGCGTCGTTTTTGCAGGGATTACCAGTTGTAGCACGACATTCATCGACGTCTGTAAAAGATTGAAAGTAATATAACAGTTTTAAAACAAAGTTTTAAAGATTGAAAAATGTTTAATGTGCATACAGGTGCTGTTCATCTACCGTTTAATAACTGGTTATTGAGTTTTAGCTCTTTTAAGTGCTCGACATGGAAAATCTCTATGTGGACACTACGGTGTCCGACCAAACACGATTGTGTAAATGGGTCAACAATTGAGGGCTGGTATCGAAATACTGCTGGATCAATGGTACTGATGTTATTTTTTCCTGATAAATTATTTTATTAGCTTTCGAAAACAACCGGTGTGTAGTTGTATCGTTAAAAATTGTTCGAGTTTCATGGTTTACAGTAAAGATGGTCTTGTTTTTCGGCAAATGAAGTTGCACTCCTTGTTTCTTTTATAGCATATATATGGAAAAAAATACTATGGGCTTCCCTCCTGTGGTTAAATGTTAAGTATCACTGTTTCCTCACAAATATCATAACTAAAACGAAAATTTGCGAATCTAAAACAACTTTTTTCAATTTTGTCAATTTACCAAAACGTGAAAAGATCCCTTTAAGAAGCTGGCAATAAATTCAAATTCTTGTTAGAAAAGCTAGTTAAAACATCCCAATATACATATCTGAGCCGTGCTATGTGCAAAAGGGGGTTTAATTCATGTGCGTAAAGTGTCGTCCAAGATAAGCCTGTGCAGTCCGCGCAGGCTTATCAGGGACGACACTTTCCGCCCAAACTGGATTTTTGCTAAGAACAAACGTTCTTTAAACGAAAAATACCATACAAGCGGAAATTGTCGTCCCTGATAAGCCTGTGCGGACTGCACAGGCTGATCTGGAATGAAACTTAACGCACATGCATTAAACCCCTTTTTCACAAAGCACGGTCATTTATTTTGTGTCCGGGACGCAATCGGTCAAATGTATGCACTGTTCTGTGTTGTTTAGAGACGTATCCAGAGTGTAGGGATCTCCGGATATAATTATGATACCCATATGGATATCAGGACAGTAAATTTGCATGATACTTCCCATTTTTACAGGTGTTACATAAATGTATGATAAAGATACATATACGTTTATGCATATACATTTTACTTTTACCAACAGCTTCACAAACTATTCACAAATAAGTCCTACACATCGATGATCAATATCAAACTCACACGACCGTTATGCCTGATTATAACTTAACTATCATTACCGTGGAAATATAAGTATCAGTACTGAAATCATATTGTATCGATTAAACCGTCTCGAAATCAATATTTTCTTACTGAATCATTAAAATCGTGAAATACAGGCAATTACCGGAAACTAAACACATATGCTCTCGCCCTGAGAAGGCGGGGTTCAATTCATGTGCGTCAAGTGTTGCCCCAGTCCCCGCAGGCTAATCTGAGACGACACTTTCTGCTTTTATGTTTTTCTGTTTAACCTATTTATGCCTAGTGGACTCTCCCATCTTTTTAAATTGTATCAATTTATTTCCAAAATTAGGGATGTCTAGTATATTTATGTCTATATTTAGAATATTTTTTACAGAAATTCCTTTAAGCAAACAGCGCAGACCCTGATGAGACGCCGCATCATTCGGAGTCTCATCAGGGTCTACGCTGTTTGCCAAGGCCTTTTTTCTAGACGCTAGGCATAAATGGGTTAAAGGAAGTCTATTATTAACAAATTCCACGTTAGGCGGAAAGCCTAACAAAATGACTCATACGCACCACCTGTTTACATTTTATTAGTGTTAGGAATCTCTTTAAAGTCTCTATAACGCTCAAAATCAACGAACATTTCGTAAAGTATTTCGTAAAATAAAGTTAACATCTAAACAATCAGTGTTCCTTATAGCAATAGCCACAATTTCAACGCTAGATGTTGTATGATTACATCGATTTTTGTAGATACAAAATGCTCGTTTTTTTATTTGCGGCACAATAAATTCCATTTTAATTTCCCGCGAATATATCCATTCATACGACACACGAACACCATGTTAGTGTTCATGCGTCGTATGAATAGATATCGTTGCGGGAAATGAAAATGGCATTAAATATGCAAAATAATAATGAAAACGAGCATTTTGTATCTACAAACATCTATTTTACCAGACCACATCTGACGTTGAAATTTCGGCAATTGCCATAAGGAACACTGATTTTTAATTGTTTAGGTTTATTTTACGAAAAATTGTACGGACATTTCGTTGATTTTGAGTAGTAATGTTACTTTAAGTGTGATTGCCTAAGAAGCTTTATAAATACGAGCATTGGTCAACAAAACTGAGGCATTTTTGATAAGGCTGAAAAGGAACACTATTTATCCCATTTTCACCGCGACATTGACAGTATAACACGTTGTGGAATATACTTGCTTGTATTCAACACTGTGGAATATACCTGTCGCGTGCACGGACTACTTTTTAAATGACGTCATGCGATATGCGCTAAAATTAGTCGATATTGTTTGGTTCATTGGTCGAATTTTTAGGTCACCCATTAGAAGAAAATGTGCATATTTTGCAGAAAAAAATATATATGACACATTCACCAAAAGAAATGTTGAAATAAAATATAAAATTACACAATTTTTGTTTTGTTATTTTTTTATTTATATTTAATTTACCAATGAATGATTTTTCATAAGAAACAAAGTCGACAAAACTTAAGCTTCAAAATTATACGACCTTCAACCTTTAAATCTAGTCAAATGACATAATTTTTCGCCATCCGTATAATGAATCAGCTGATTGATGGCGTCATAAAATGACATACTTATTGCGTCATTTTCCCCATTTTTTTTTGACGATTTATTATAAACGCGACTTATTTCACATGTTTTCTTCATGTACTGTATGTCGACATATCTGAATTGTCAATTGATCACATTTGACTTATTTCGTGTAATGTGCATTGTTTATGACCAAAGCATATAGATCTACTTTTGACATTTAACTTAAATATTAAGAATGTACAACAAGCCATACACATATCGCACAGTTCATGAATAATCTGCTATGTTTGCTTTCCTATTTAATTCACGTTAGGCATAGAGCTGTGTAAAGTATAAGATGGTTAAAATAGCACCACACTGGAATTGGGAACGTCCCATTTTGTACACGGGTATTTTCTACTCATTTATCTGTTGTGTACTGGAATGTTTTCCATTCTTTGTGTATTTATATATTAAATTATTTTTTCGTACAACATTTACCATAGATAAATAAAACATTGTGCAAGTTTAAACATAATTATGTTTGTATGCAGAAATCTGCAAATGCAACCGAATTTACCAACGGCTATTATTAGATAAACTGCTCCGGTTCATTTGAACAGCAGTAATGTATGACGTAGCGTGTGACGAAGAAGAAAGTTTATCGCGTTCATAAACTCATTTGAATTAAGTGATAGAATGGCATAAGGGTCTTTATTTAAGTATGCTAAAATAATAACTAAAGACCCTAGATGCAATATCGTCAATTATTGAGTTAAATGGATTAATAGATGGATTTTAAAGGATAATTAAAGGTAAGATACTAGTTCTTAGTCTTACGTGTTTTGATTTTTGTTTGTACTTTTGTCGTTCCCTGTTCTCGGGGAAATGATTTTAACATGGGCGCAATTGATGCATCGGATCACACACGGCATACCTATAACATTATATAAAAAACACGTTCTGCGCGTCCTTAAATTCGTCGTTCGAAGTCGGAAAACGTATTGCCCTGTATATTTTGTCAAATGAAGTGTCAGTCGCTGCAATGGTCTGTTTACTCGTCAAAATTGTCAAGGTCGTCGATAGCTAAAGAAACTTCAGCGTACAGTTTATTTAGTATTGACAGACCTGTACAAAGTCGCGCCAGTCAAATATCATAAAAAGTGACATTTAAAGTTATGGTAGCCAGAACTAGGTCGTCGATGGTGTACATAAATGTTGACATCGACAGCATTTTGTCAGGAGCAATCGCCGCCATATTGGATTTTGATCATTTTCTTTCGAAAATAAAATGAATTATAGTAAAGTAAAATCATCTTTTCGCGGTCGTAATGTATTAAAATTCGCAAACTGCGTAAAATTGAATGTAGGCATATGGTGATATTTTTACTTGTTTTACAGTTTGTGTGTGAATGTTTTAAAGACTATTTTGCGTACCAGAACAAATACATGTATATCACTACGCATGGTTACATTTGTTAGATTTTAAGCGCTTTTATGACTGAATTAAAATTTATGTTAAGGTTATTAGATCTATATATGTTAAATGTCACGTTGAAAAAATCAAATGGGATAAATAGAATACTAGGATTAGCGTTGAATACAGAGAAGTTTATGTTGCTCGGCTCGAACACCGAAAGCGCTCGCCAAGGCTCGCGCTTCCGGCGTTCTAAGCCTCGCAACATAAACTTCTCTGTATTCAACGCTAACCTAGTATTCTCTATATCGTGCTGAGTATATAATATTGTAAACTAACCACTGTCGCAGAGTGTACCCGACCATCCTGCATTACATATGCAGGTGTATGTGCCTTCCGTGTTGTTACAGTAACCGTTCACACACGCGTGTGATCCAGCCGCGCACTCGTTGATTTCTGCAATACGATCAGCTCAACAGTAACTTTCAAAGTATGAACAGGCTTACAGTGAAAGTTACTATAAATGCACGAACCGTTAACAAACTATCACAGAAAAACTGTTGTACAGTACCACAAGAGAAAGAAGAGTAAAAATATTCCTTATGATGTAAAAAATTTGCACTGCTTGTTCAAAATAAAAATAAAAGATTTGTATAAGTGTTAAACATTTTATTTAAGTGTGCGTGTAAGATTTGACTTATAACAATTTTTAACAATTGATTTTTGTTACCTGTTTGACAAGTCGGGTCGGTATACCCTCCCATGCATGTGCAAGTGAACGAGCCAACTGTATTAACACACGTTCCGCCATTGGTACATGGGTTAGTGGAGGCAGCGCACTCGTTGATGTCTGTCAAATATTCACATGCCAATGCATTGCTGAACAAAATAAAATGTCGACAAGCAAATGTGTCCTATTTACCGTATATAAATATAAGCATTTATCATATACTAATTTTACGACGGTATATAGACTCGTTATTTTCAACTAAATGCAAACAAATTTTATCGTGTGGTTAAAACAACAAACTAGAAATGGCGCGGCAGAGGTCGACGAGTATCCTCACGCCGCATGTTTGACCCAGGGAGCACCCCATGGTTGATAATGGGGCCATGTATAGTTGAGATTGACCGTATTGTCAGAAGAGATGTTTAGTATCAATTGGAAGTGAATCGGTGTAGAAATGAAGAAGTTAATGTAAAATAACATAGAATAAGAGATGTGTTTGTAGGTAACACAATGCCCCCTCATTCGCCGCTTTGATTAAAAAAAAAATCATTTGGCAGGTTCATTACTTTCCTCCCTTTAAAGCTTATTACTTCCTTTGGATTTTTTTTTACATTTGACCTTGAAAGATGACCTTGATCTTTCACCACTCAAAATAGGTAGCTCTATGCGAAACACATGCATGCCAAATATCAAGTTGCTATCTTTAATATTGCAAAAGTTATGGCCAATGCACCATATCGGGGGCATAAAAATGAGTGAAAATCTCTGACCCGGCCCCACCCCAACCCCCATAACATTTGACCCAGGGGTCAGATCAAAATTCCAAATAGTGCAGGGTCGCACATATGTTCAAGGTTCTAGTGCTTATAGTGTAGGAGGAGATAGTGGCCAGGACGGACGGACGGACAGACGGCGGAGATAACCACAATATATAATAATAATAATAATCGATTTTGTTTCTCAAATGTAAAACAAGTGTCTACATTTAACTAATTCAATGTTATGTTTGAAACAGTAAGAACATTATTTAAATACATACTTTCAAATTATTACGGTTTTTGGTTACAATATACTAAAATATTTTGGAGTGCAATTCTATACTCTCTAAAAACATGAACATCATTTATAAGAAGACACAGTTCTCTGTAGGGGCACTTGCCATGGCTTTATTTTAGAATGATTCTTTGTGCATGTGGTAGGGAAAACATTGATGTTTAACAGAAATTCACTCTTTTGCTTGAAGGTTGGAGACTACATGAGACTTTGACAGATGGCGGGAAACCCTTCTCAACTGGTACGAAGCCGGTAAATAGATGGCCATAAAACAGTGACCGCTGATTCGCGTCGAGTTCTTTCTTGCATAACCAATGACCCCCTTTTTTATTGTTTAAATCATTGCGGCTTGGAATGCTCTTTAAGAAAAGGTATGGTTATGGGGATGTCTATGCGCAAAAGTTTGACTTTATTTTTAGTTAAAGTTATTGCTTTCACATTGAATTTGTGTAGGTTATCTTTTAGTATATTGTCACCTTTTTTTTTACATTTTTAAGCAAATAATCAGATAGAATTTTCACATGAGTATCTCTAAGCATGTAATCGGTCAAGTACAAACGTTTAAAGCTTCGTAAAGCACAAGAGGAAGCAGCTTTTTATCGATTCACTATTAAATACTTGTTATATATTTTATGATCGCAAAGAAAATAAACAATTCAAATATTTTTTTACAAACTTGGTAAAAAGACATAAATTAGACCTTGATACATGTTAGGAAACAGTCATCAAAACTAAATGACTTTATAAATGAGGTTGTTTAATTTACTGCATACTTATAGGTCATTGAAAATATGCAGTTTATCACAGAATATGTAAATGGTGTATTTTGAGTGGCAAAGATTTCGCGCAACAATCAGTCTCTCTGAGTATTTAAAGCAAGCTACGTTAAAAATAATTTAAAACAAGATGTGTTTGTGAAATACTATGTCCCCCCATATATTTGACCTTTGACCTTGAAGGATGACCTTGACCTTGACCTTTTTCCACTCAAAATGTGCAGCTCCATGAGAAACATATGCATGCCTAATATCAAGTTGCTATCTTCAATATTGAAAAAGTTGTGGCCAAGTTTAAAGTTTGACGCAAACAAACCAACAAACCAACAAACAGACAGTGCAAAAACAATAATATTTATGTCCCCTAGGCTAGTATAGACTGGGGGACATAAAAAACTAATTTAACGAACGTACAGACAAATCAATGCATTTTGACAACTAAAAATGTGCATTATTACTGATTGTTTATAGTTACCCCCCTTGTTTCAAAATCAATCTCTTTTTAGTCGCGGCGACCTTGACCTTGGAGATATCGGCGTAATTCTTTCGCGCACACACCGTCTAATGATGGTGAACAAATGTGCCAAATGATTTAAAAATGTCACAATGAACTACAAAGTTATGGCCCGGACAAGATTTTTCCTCAAGCCCGCCCGCCAGCCATCCCGCCCGCCCGCCGACATTCGCCAATCTAATTACCAGTTTTTCCTTCGGAAAACCTGGTTAAAAATGTATTCATCAATAAAAAATGATTTAAAATGATAACGGTGCATACGTCACGTGATTTCATGTCGAAAAAAAATTTGTGTTTCAACAAATAAGTGTGTTGGGTCATGCAAAAAGGGCCTAGTATTTATGATGGCCTCTCGCTCCTATCGGTGCAACGTATTTTGGTTATATGTTAGGAGCAAAACTTCTCTCACGTCTTGCTATGTATTGATATTATAGTACTGTTTTAAGTGGTCAAGTGTTAATGTCGCTTAAAGTATTAGTACAGGGGGAGTTCTTTTAATGCATTATCATCTAAGATAACATAATTTACCTAATTATTTAACTATTACATATACTAGTATATGAGCAAACACATTTCTAAATAAGGTTAAGCAATTGCTCAATGGAAATATTGATTTGACATTTATATGAGAAATATTGCTAGAAAGCAGTATAGTTTGATGGAATCAAATATAGCATTATTCAACAAACACTGCATAATTACCCGTGTCACAAGTTAGGCCAGTAAATCCATTAACGCAACCGCAAGTGTAAGATCCAATGGTATTTGTACACGTGGCGTTGTTTCTACACGGATTTGTAGCAGAGTTGCACTCGTTAATGTCTAAAAAGCAATTGAAAATGACGATCAAATATAAACACTTATGCCGCCACTCATAGGAACTTATTTAATTAATGTGTTCCATTAAATAGAGAATAATAGGTTGGTGACGTGGATGGAGAATGGTTATCTGGCAAGTCGGAGGCTCACCCGATAAGATCCTCCGACGAGCCAGATAACCATTCTTCATCCACGTCGCCAACCTATTATTCTTTTTATCCTGTCACATTTACAACATTCGTTGAAATGTTTCTTAAATATCTAGTTTTCGAGTATTTTGTGTTTAAATATTTGATATGGTAAACATCACGAGCGAAAAAAAAACGGTGACGTCACGTCAGGCAAAGCGCTTAGGCTAGCTTCCATCTTGTAAAGACACACAGAAATCGAGTAACTCGTTATTATTTCAATACACAAAGACGAAATTATGCTGTTTAAATAATAATGTTTAAACAAACAGCTCTTTACATGAATTTGGTATTTTATTAATAGAAAAAAGTATATGTTATTAATAGAAAATAGTAAATGCATGCGCATGCGCGGATAGCAACTGACGGATATTCGAGGTCACGTGGTCATCTAGCCTAATATCTTTTGGGATATTAGGTTACCTGGTTATCCGGCTGATTTAATGGCATGTGGCAGGATAAACAACAATAAGTAGCACTCATACAGCAAATCTTACTTGTACAATTAATTGCCGTACTGAATTTAGTACTAATGTTACTATTAATTATACGTACTATACTATCGTGAAGCACTAATATTACGAACTGTTCACAGCAAATAAAGTATACAAACAATAATAATCGATATTCTAAGTTTTCAACGCCGTAAATGTACATATTGTACACCTATCACCTGAGAATTAGAATACCTAGGATAATATTAAAAATATACTACGTTCATATTCCGTCAATAAGAGTTATTTTATGTGTAACGTGGATTCAATATATATGACGGCACTAATAATATATGTTTGACATTTGATTATGCACCATAGCGAATTTGGTTCTTGCGCTCGGCACGCGTGTCATGCGAAGAACTTTTGAAACATAATTGGAATATATAACTATGCAGGGTAAAAAGTGGTACAGACAATGTTCAGCAGTCAGTTCAAACAGAAGCATATACTGAGTTAACAATCAGCGTTGTATGTTGGCCTTTGATCTCATACTATGACCTTGACATAAAAAGGAAGCTAACGGCTAATACAGTTTAACATTTGTGCCTTATTTAAAATCCTAGGATCGTGAAATAAGATGACGGGAATGTGTGTGAATTGCCCAACGGATCAACTATCCCGAGCTGAGACGACAGGCAAAGTGTTATCTCAATGGTTCCCCATCTAAAGAAAATTCTACACATGCAACCACTATGACTAACGACTGAAGAATTGGATATGCTATTTATCAAATTAAAAGGCCGAAATTACTTGACTACACTAGTAAAACGATTCATTAATGTATAACTCTCTAACTACCCATGTTGCAAAATGGGTCTGTATATCCAGGTAGACACGTGCATCTGTATGAGCCAAGTGAATCAGCGCACGTCCCTCCGTTTTTACATGGGGCTAGACATTGGACTCAATTTAAATGACAATCTACATTTCAAGTTTGATAGCAATAGCGTGTGTGAGATGGTTGAGGGTCTTTCAAAAATAAAATATAAAAATAAATATTTGTGTTTTTTTTTACCATGTTTAAAAAAAAAATTATTTGTGTGTGTGGGGGGAGACGGGGAATAATGTGGAGGTGTGGTCATTTATTAGATGATATTTCAAAAATATGGATTTTTTTTTTTTATTCTCTTTTTTATTGGGGGGGGGGGATTCTGGGGTGGGGCGTGGGGGATGGTTTGGATGGAGTCCATTGTGGTATGTCAGTTAAGTGTTGTTTTGTAAAAGTTATTGCAATTTAAGCAAAATTTATTTATTTGATCTTGATATATTCAAGGTCATTCAAAGGTCAAGGTCAAATTCAACTTGCCAGGTACAGTACCCTCATGATAGTAAGAAAGTATTTTAAGTTTGAAAGCAATAGTCTTGATACTTTAGAGGTCAAGTGCATCTTAACACAAAATTTAACAAAATATTCAAACTTACTAAGTCAAAAAAGGACCATAATTCCGTCAAAATGCCAGTCAGAGTTACATAACTTTGCCTGAACAGACCCTTTGTGATAGTTAGTAAATGTTGGAAGTATGAAAGCAATAGCTTTGATACTTTAGGAATAAAGAGGGCCTAAACACAAAACTTAACCAAATTTTCAATTTTCTAAGTATAAAAAGAGGCATAACTCTAAAAATAATGCTGACAGAGTTATGCACCTGGGCCTACACAATTTTCTTGTTTCCATAAAGAAGTATTCCAAGTTTGAGTTAATTATCTTTGATAGTGTTAAAGTTATTTGACTGAATAAAAAACGTTAACCAACGCCGACGCCGACGCCGGGGCGAGTAGTATAGCTCTCATTTTTCTTCGAAAAGTCGAGATAAAAAGCAATATCTTTTATTTAAGAAAGTGTATGGTTATGGTTTGTGTGCATGCCCCTTCTTCTGATTGATATATATAAACCCATTAAATTTTACGTTGATATCTTATATAGTAGCCCTAAAACATGTGACAGACGGACGGACGGATGGACGGACTGAAGGATTGACGGACGGACAATGTCAATGTTTGATTCCTTCGCCTCTGGCGGGGGATATAAACATATTGCGTAATAGTCCAATTCTATATCCCTCCACCTTTGGCGGGAGAAAACATATCGCGTATAAACATGTTTCTTTTTACCGATGTGACTCTACAGAGCCGAACACTTTACTATAAAACATTCCTGTGTACCGATATTCCTCAACAGCGCCGACAACTTTTTTTATTCGAATATTGCCGAAATGCATTTACCTGTATTGCAAGTCTGTCCTGAATACCCAGGCTGACAGGTGCAAGTGAACGAGCCAACACTGTTTATACACGTCGCTCCGTTACTGCAAGGATTTGGTACCGTCGTGCATTCGTCAACATCTTCAAAACATGAATATAACAATTATGTATTGCTATGCATTTATTTGGCCGATACGATGTTGAGGAACACTCATGTTAATATTCCTCCAAATATATTTTTTTCAACTCTGTAGGATCCTTTCTTGAAAAGCAATTGTAAACGGCGTTGAACTATACATGTGGAAGAGAATTTCAAAATCGCTTACGCTGTTAGCTGGGAAAGAAGTTCAAAATCGCTGTTCATCTATGAAGGTTGAAAGAGAATTTCAAATCGCTTTTTAAGCATGGATTTAATAGAATTTCAAAATTTCTGATAAACAAAGCAAGATCGAAGAGATTTCGAAATCGCTGGTCAACTATACAAGATGCAAGAGACTTTCAAAATGGCGGTTCTTCCTTGCAAAAAAACGAAAACGAATTTCAAAATCGCCGTTCATCAGTGTAAGAAGGAAGCCCTGTTTAACTGTGCAAGATGACAGAGATCTTAACAATAAGATACTATCTGGACGAGATTTTCAATAAAAAAAAAACATCCAGATACTGAAACTGGATGGAAAGACTAAAATACATATTTATACTTCACACAGTATGCGTTTTGCTCCTTTAAGATACAACATATAATAGTCTAAAGCAAACATCGACACCGTCACAAGGCAATTAAAACAAGGCTATTGCCAAGCAATATATGTCTCCTACCGGCTCAACCATTGTCAGAAATTCCATCATTGTCAGATTTTTTAAATATATTTGTTGCCATAGCAACCAGAATTTTTGACATAGGAACAAAATGAAATGACGTGCATAATGTCCATAATGCCATATATCCATGTTTCAAGTTTCATGAAAAAGATGAAGAACTTTTAAAGTAATCGCGGGATCCAGAAAACCACCTTTTTACAGCAGTATTTCTAGTCTATTTGTTACCATAGCAAAATTTTTTGACGTAGGAGCAAAATAAAATGACGCCCATAATGTCCATATTGCTATCTATCCATAATTCAAGTTTCATGAACAAAATATGAAGAACTTTTAAAGTTATTGCAGGATCCAGAAAAGTGTGACAGACATACAGACAGACAGACAGACAGACAGACAGACAGACAGACAGACAGACAGACAGACAGACAGACAGACAGACAGACAGACAGACAGACAGACAGACAGACAGACAGACAGACAGACAGACAGACAGACAGACAGACAGACAGACAGACAGACAGACAGACAGACAGACAGACAGACAGACAGACAGACAGACAGACAGACAGACAGACAGACAGACAGACAGACAGACAGACAGACGGACGGACGGACGGACGGACGGACGGACGGACGGACGGACGGACGGACAGACAGACAGACAGACTCACAGACGCACAGAGCGCAAACCATAAGCCCCCTCCGGTGAAACCGGAAGGGGACAACAATCAAACAAAGGTAAGACTGAACGGGTTAAATTATTTAAATACAACGTGCACACTCTTTTGAAGAACATTCAATCAATCATAATACCTTGCTTATTATTATCAATGAAAGTTATTTCAGAAAGTACGAGTTTAAAAAGCAATACCGCTGATGACGTGTTAAAAGTAAATTTACTATGTAATTTATTATGCAACTTGTTATATTGTTGAGGAAAACATAGAAAAACTGTATTACATGGGTTTTATGATCAAATGCTGATAAAAACAATAACAAATAATTTAAAAAAAACAACATAAAATGACCAGTCTCCTGGCACTGCAAAAAAAGGGAACAAATTCATCACGGATAATGATAATATAACAATCGAAGTTCAATGGATACTGACAGCATTCTTGTGAAGTGAAGGCGGACATTAGTAGCCTGTGGATATTATGGGTTATTATTTATCGTATATGTGCGTGGCAAATATAATTATGTACTTTGTGTTTTGATCAAACACTTCTAAAATAAAGCCGTTAATACGAACACAGACACAAGCAATGAACGATTTCTTTACATACTTTAAACCTGAAATGACACTGAATATTCAATCAGATATATAATACTTAAAAAAACAACTGTCTTCACAAAAGCTTACTAAATAAATGGATTCACAATATGGATTGTTCAATCGTTCACGATTACCTTCGCCGCACGTTGTGCCTTGATAGCCCACTGGACAACCACACGAAAACGACCCAAAGGTATTCGTGCAGTTTGCCCCATTAGCGCATAGATTGCTCGTAGAATTGCATTCATTGATGTCTAAAAATTGGAATCTCAGTGCAAAACATTTTATAGAACTTGTCCACAATTACTCGTCAAAATAATTTGCTTGCATTTTAATGAATTGTAAAGAATTTTTTTTCTTTAAAACGTACTAAGTCTAGTCTGGCTGATTATGAAGAAGAAGGATGAATTTATTGAGAAGTTTTATTTTTGAAACATATTGATAATCTATTTAAAACTTTATCAGGAGGTTTTAATATATATTTTATGAACATGACAATGGTTTAGTTTGGTATAAACATGCATTAGCCGATGATCAAAGCTGCGTTATCTCACATCGCAAATATCAGTTAGTATAAACACCATGCAATAAATAATACAGTCGAAAACACATTGCAACGTGTTAAAAACTGATGATGAAAATCCTTAAAAAGAAGCTTGCGCACTTGTCAACGACAATTATTGATCCGAAAAGAGAATACCACCAAAGGCAATTTTAGTTTTAATGAATGTTTCATCATCTAATTGATGTTTGACCGAATACTAGTATTATGCAACTGTTGAGGTGTGGGTATAAGTTTATATATTGAAAAATATAGACGCCATAAGTAAAATGATATTCAGAGATATTTATATTGCCTTTAATAAGCTGCACATAAAGCACATCCTTTACAAACTGAATGCGATTGAATGACACTACAAAATAAGCTGGACGTGCAAAGAAATAGTTTTAAACAGTTGTTGAATGTGCAAATATTCAAAGGTCATACCTGCTGAATTAGTACTATACATGTTGAAGGCATTGAATTTCCTTGAACTAAATTGCAGATGAGAGACAATATAGAATATTTACGAACCATGATACAAGTACAGACAGTTGATACAGAGATAACATTTATATAAGAATTTGTAGGCACCAATGCAGCTCGTAAAAAATAATTTTCGTACTTGCGCAATTTAAAATATGGGTTTTATTTTTGATTCCATAATAATTGCATGTTTGTGATCAAGCATTAAGTTTACATATGTTAAGCACTGATCTTGGAGCTGGCAGATTTCAAGAGGAAGCGGGTAGTGATGCTTAAATTATTCCGAGTCATGCGTTATACAGTATAGCTTCAGCGCAGTGAGACATAGCAAAATACGATTATAGAGTACGTCTGACCATTTGTTGCATGAATACAACGGGTCGTAATAGACAAAAAATAAAGCTTGAAGCGGGTCGGTAAGAAATGCATACGCTGATGACCAAAGCAGTGGTTCACAAGGTCAAGGGCAATGACGATGATATTGAATAGGCGGATAAGCCAACTGCTCATCAGGCATTGACGATGATGTGGATAAAATGTACAATCAAACCGACAAAAGGCACTCGCGAGGAAATTATTAAAGCCGACACGCAAACATAACGTGGACCAGATCTTTAGGACTGACTTTAGTAAACTGGGAAAACAACGGTACGTAAGGTCCTGACGTTGAAACTGGTGAAGCGGAAAGCGAACCGTTCATTAGATAAACTTTGAGAAAGATAACAAGCACACGGTTAAAACGGAGGTGACGATGCGACAGATGGCGCGGAATGGCCAAGACAACGTGAATCATAAAGCGGATAAGCAAATAGTGGACGTGAAACTGACAAAAGCAATGACCAAATGGACCAGCCAAGACAATGTGAAGCAAATACCAATATCACAGTGAGCTCCCGTTAGACCACGTTGACAGGAACAACTAAAAAAACCGACTGTGTTAGTACACGTCCCGCCATTTTTGCACGGGTTTTCTTGGACTGTGCATTCATCAACATCTGCAACAGAATGACAACCAATTGTGTTCGTAGTAATATTATATTTTAAAAACAAACATTTGTAATAATTTACGCGAATGTGTTTGTTCACTTGGGAAACCGCATTATTTGGCAGAATGTTCACACAGGATTATCTGAAATATGTGAATGGAAGTTCAAGGCAGACCCAAAAGCATTCAACTAAAGAGAAAGATTTCAGATCTCTCAAAACCAATATCTATGAGAAAACAGATGTAAACGTGTATTTGATACGTTGACAATTATCGTGGTTCATGCTGGAGTAAAGAAAACATAATAGAATTGATATGAAACTTTTTGACACTCTATGATACTTGTTAACACCAAGAACGTTCGTTTATACAGTAATCGATATTCCGTTAGTGCTTTTCCATATGAGCTTCGATTAACTGATGCTTTCAGGGACTGAAACTTTGGAATTATCTTCAGTTCACCATTACCTTCGTCACACGTAGTCCCTTGAAATCCCATGGGACAACCACACGAGAACGACCCAAAGGTATTCGTGCAGTTCGCTCTATTTGCGCACGGATTACTTGTAGAATTGCATTCATTGATATCTAGAATAGGAACATCAAAGCTTAAAATATGTATAAACCTGATCCACACTTTACCGTTTTTGTTTTTTTGGCAAATTAAGGATGTTAACAAATATGTTAAAATTAATGACTGTTATAGTATGGAAATATATCAAATGAGTGCATTAAATGTTGATTTTATGATGGAAAAAGGGTATCATTATATTAAACATTGAATGTGGTTATCGACTTTTTAAAATGAGATGCGCGTGTCTAAAATAAGATTAAAAACTATAAAAATAGCATACATGTTGAATGTGCAAGAAAGCGTAATTCTAAAAAATACTTCGCATGTACAGGGTGTCGGTTTTCTCTTAAATTCTTGCCGAAAATATCTGCTTTCAAAATAAATCATGACAGATAAAAAGGACTTCTTAAAACTTATTGGAAACAACGGATGGTCAAAGAGTTTAAATTTGTTGGAAGCAATGTGGCTGATAAAATCTGAGGTTACATTCTAAACCTACTCACAAAGATTCAAAGCCACATCAGTCATAACTTTTTCCAGAATCGACAGATATTTCGCTCTATTTTGATAAGCTTAATGTTTGAAATGCTTGTATTCAAGAATGAACCTATCTTGTATAATTAGAACAGATTACAGCGCCTGCTATATTTTAGGAATCGGACGATGATTGAAGCTTACATTGAAGCTTGTCACTTACATATATTTGATCAAATTGGAAAATAATTAATAATGCCATATGATATATGCTGAAAAAAATGAGGATACATCACAGCCGAATAACGCTGAAGACATTGGAGCAGGTCTCCCTAAATATGTATACGTTGATGACGGAATATCTGATCGTAAGCATGGCATCACCGGTAATGTGACTGATGTGAGCGGCAAGCAAACACGTAATACAATGTGTAGGCATAGAAGGGTGAAATTGATTAAGTGGACGAGCCAGCTGTTCACCAGGCCTTGACGATGAGGTCGATAAAGCAGACAAGCCCACTGTTTATCATGCATCGACGTTGAGGTTGATCAAGCGGACAAGCCAACTGTTCATCATGCATTGACGTTGATGCTGATTTAACGGACAACCCCAATGTTCATCAGGCATTGACGTTGAGGTTGATAAAGCGGACAAGCCCACTGTTCATCATATATTTACGTTAAGGCTGATATAACGGACAAGCCTAATGTTCATCAGACATTGACGATGAGGTTGTAAAAGCGGATAAGCCAAATGTTCATCATGCATCGACGTTGAGACTTATATAACGGATAACCCCACTGTTCACCAGGCATTGACGTTGAGGTCGATAAAGCGGACAAGCCGAATGTTCATCAGACATTGATGATGTGGTTAATAAATTTGCCAACTGTTAATCAGACATTGACGATGAGGCTGATAAATTGGAAAAGCCAATGTTCATCAGCCATTGACGATGAAAATTATAAAGCGGACAAGCAATATGTTCATCAGGCATTGACGATGAGATTGAAAAGGCGGACAATCCAAATATTTACCAGGTATTGACGATGAGGCAGATTTAGCGGAAAAGACAACTGTTCATCAGGCATTGACAATTAAGCTGACTAAGCGGACAAGCCAAAGAATTATCAAACAGACGAGCCAAATGTCCACCGGGCATTATCGATGTGGCTGATATAGCGGACACGCCAAATGTTCATCAGGGATTGACGATGAGATTGAACAAGCGTTGAGGCTGATAGAGCGGACAAGCAAACAAAAGGTCAAGAAAATACCAATATCACACTGAGCTCCAGTTAGGCCACGTTGACAGGAACAACTAAAAGAACCGACTGTGTTAGTACACGTCCCGCCATTTTTGCATGGGTTTTCTGAGTCAGTACATTCATCAACATCTGAAACAAATACACATCCGTTTGTATTCATCTAACATATTTATATTTGTACATCCTTGCCCACAGATTGGTACACATTAAAAAAAGACACAAAACAACAACAACAAACTTCATACTGGAGTGAATAGAGATGCTTCGCTTAGGAAGTAAATGCACAGATACTTGTATTTCATATACAGAGGGGGTAATCACGTTATAGTCAAGATGGCGACGTCCATGCCGAGACAGCTATTTTTCGCCGTTGTATACCCGTAATAACTTTTGTTTAACGACCTGAATTACCCTTTACCACGATGCTCACTTTCCAGCCATAACAGTTAAAAAGTGATTAGCGTTTATTTCGTATTTAAATTCACTTTATATCTCGAATTTACTCCCCGCACATTTTCTTAGTGGAGCCCTAATTAGGTCATCCCGCTAAGAAATTTTGCACCGAGTAAAGTCGAGATATAGAGCGAATATTACTATGAAATAAACGCCAGTAAAATTCTTGGTAATATTGCTGGAAAGTGAGCGTTATTTAAAAAAACAAGTATTAAGGGTATAAAACGGCAAAAAATACCGGCATCGGCATGGACGTCGCCATCTTGATAATCACGGTGATTACCCCCTCTGATATAGTTATTCATTGATGACTTAAAATTTGAAAGTCTGTGATTCCTTTTAAAGCTATTTTGAGAAGAAGTGCTGTTTATAGTAATGGCATGCTAAATAAAAAGCCGATACAAAGTCTTCAGTATTAGTTTAGTTTATTCGGCAAAAATTAAAGCTCTCATTCCCGTAACAATATTAATATTCAATAATGACGAATTCGGGGCGATATATTATCATACACCTTGCTTTGTATAAATAAATCTCACGTATGCGCCGCGTATGAAGATCGGAAACAGTCGGACTTAAGCCAGATAAGCTAAATGTAAAAGTAATGCAGTACGTCTCTTGCACTTTGATTTAATAATTTAAGATCGCATAGATAAAAAAGCAGATAGCCTATTTAATAAATATACGTCGATTAAATAGTACACCATAGAACGACGAATCAGATGAATGAAAGACACGAAGGCCAAACTTACAGCACATTGATAGTTATGCCTGATAGAAAATCATAATTGGCAGCAACTTTGGCATTTTGTGTTGATAGAAATCGCCGAAACCATATATAAAATAGTACCAAAGCAAGAATATTATTGTACAGGTCACGAAAGTCAACAGATAGGTTAATCCCGCGATAGTCATGATGGCGACGGCCATGACGAGACAGGTATGTTTCGCCGATAAACCCATTTTATTTTATTTATTTTTATGCCGCTCACTTTTCACCAATATCATCAAGAAAGTGGTTAGCGTTTATTGCGTATTAATCAACGATATATATCTCGACTTTACTCACTACACAATTTCTTAGCGGGATCACACAATGACAGCTCTCGCTTAGAAAATTCTTAGCGAATTAAGTCGAGATATAAGCAACTGTGGTAAGGCAAGGGAAGGATTTGTAGGCGTGATTTAAGCAAGTGATGCAAGTGAATAAATAAAAAACATCATAAAACATAAAGAGTATAAAGATACATGTATACCGATGTAATTGATGATTTGGTCATATGAACAAGTGAATTTGCGCATGGACGCCACAGTTCTTGACAAATGTTCACAGACAAATGTACTACATTATGCGAATGCCCTTCCGCCGTCGCAAGAAGCCACAGTTATTTGTACCGTTCCTACTGTAACTGCATGACGTTCAAGTGCCAAAACATACGTCTAAGATAACACATCACATTTCCCAACTTCAGTTGTATTGCCCGTTTATTCTTCCAAGCAGTTTTCTCAATTGTTAATAAAAACTACAAGCTACAAGTCATATGGGTGAATATTTTCTGGTATTGCAATCCTACATTTAAAATCGCGTATGGTATACACCATAAGATCCATCACATTAGTTTAAGTTTCTGTTACGAAAACAAATGTTATAAAATAAGTATATCTTACCACATTAGACACACATAGCCCATACAATGATATTTTTACAAATTTTCGTATCTGAGTCCTGGAACTCTATAACTTACAAATCTATGAGTCCCCGAATTGAAAGAGTGAGTCCAAATTTAAAACGAAATTATTTTATTTTTTGAGAAATTTCAATGCATTTTTGGGACTCACATAATTCGAAACTTTGCATCCCAAGAGGTTTTTGTGAGTCCAGGACGCAGGACTCGCAGGTAAAAAAACCACTGCCATACATGTAGCATCGCAAGTCTTGGAACATCAAAAGTAGTAAGTGTAATGTTCCGTAATTTGTACTAAAACAAGCATACCTCGGGCAATTTGAAAGTGATTTAACACACATTGCTAACCCACAAATGTACATAAAAGTATTGTTGCGTGCATGTTTTACTGATTTACGACGAATAGGTTAAAGACAAAATTCCTTTGTCGGAAAAGAATGTGTCGGCAGAAAGACATACTCACTTAGGCATTTACATACTGGAAACAAGTGTACCAACCTCAAGTTCGTTTCGGGGACGTACAATAATAAACCAACGAAAATCTAGCACAGTATTACCTGTGTTGCATGTAGGGCCAGTAAAACCCTGTGTACATCTACAAGTGAACGATCCAACAGTGTTCGTGCATGTTCCTCCATTTGCACATGGACCAGGTGTTGCGGTACATTCGTCCACATCTGATTACAAATTTATAGATACAGCAGCATCCATGAAGTAAATAGATAACTCAACTCTAATTAGCATCACTTATAATCAATATGTCGATATGTCAATATGTCTTCCGTTTATTTTTATATAGTTCCATTCACATATTGTATTGTATCCATAACATTATCGTGAGTTTTTTTTAACAAACCAAATATTTCAATATAACTATATATTAATTAATAACTGACAAACACTTAATTACTTTGCATGTCTTGGTACGTATTAAATAGTAATGTCAATGTTCAACAATGTCAATTAAAAAAAGCATACCTTTGCCATATTTAAGCGAGAGTCAATATACATTACAAAACAACTACTTCTTAAACAAATTAAAATTGTGCGCATGTTAGACGGATTTACGTTAAATAAAATAAAGTCTGAAGTCTGTTGTCGGAAAAGAATGTTTGGAAAGAAAGACACTCTGACGCATAGACATTCTTGAATCAAGAATACCATTTTAACCTTCGTTGCCGGGACGTACAGAAATAAACCAACGAAAATCTAGCACAGTATTACCTGTGTTGCATGTAGGGCCAGTAAAACCTGGTGTACATCTACAAGTGAACGATCCAACAGTGTTGGTGCATGTTCCTCCATTTGCACATGGACCAGGTGTTGCGGTACATTCGTCCACATCTGATTACAAATTTAAAGATAAAGCAGCGTCCAGTCAAGTAATTAAGTAAATAGATAACTAAGCTCAATTAAGCATCACTTATAGTCAATATGGCGATATGTCAATATGGCTTTGCGTTTGTTTTTAAATAGTTCAATTCACATATGGTATTGTATCCATAACATTATCGTTATTTATTTTACCAAACTAAATAGTTCAATATAACTATATATTACTAATCAACTGACAAATACTCCAATACTTTGCAAGTCTTGGTACGTAAAAAACTAGTAATTTCAATGTTCAAAAATGTCTTTCAAAAATGGCATACCTTAGGCATATTTATACGTGAATTAACAGTCATTACACATCAACAACTGCACAAAAAAGAAAATATTGTGCGCATTTTCGACGGATTTACGTTAAATAAAATAAAGTCTGAAGTTGTTTGTATGAAGAGTGTTTCGAAAGAAAGACATGCTTACTGACGCGTAGACATACTTTAATCAAGTATACCATCCTTACCTTCGTTGCGGGGACGTACAATAATAGACAAAAGACAATTAAACATACTATTACCTGTTTTACATGTTGGGCCAGTAAAGCCTGGGGTACATCTACAAGTGAACGATCCATCCGTGTTCGTGCATGTTCCTCCATTCGCACATGGACCAGGTGTAAAGGTACATTCGTCCACATCTGATTCGCAGATAATGCAGAGTCAAGTTAGTAAATAAATAACATTATTTTATAAAGCATCACTATGCATCAGTTCATGCATATATCAAACTTAGGCAGCGATTTGTATTATAAATATACAGTTGGTTCTCTTATAAAGTGTTATTGATATTACCACAGTTTTGTTCATAACCATTACTTGAATTAAAAATATTTTTTTGCGATTATTTATTTATAATCAAATTAATAAAACATATTCATACATCGATCGTTCCAATGCGATGAAACCAGTTTACATCATGATATATACTTGGCGTTATGTTCTAAGAGTTATTAATAAGAACAATAATTTATCTCCTAATAGTTTCTCGAGTTTCACTGTTTCGATATTTGTAACACCACAATTAATGTATTAACCTGTGCTGCAAGTCTGCCCTGAATACCCTGGCCTGCAAGTGCAAGTGAAGGAGCCTACAGCGTTTGTACAGGTCCCTCCATTATTGCATGGATTTGGTCCCGATGTGCATTCGTTGATATCTGAAATGCATGACATCATCACACACTTCATAATTCGTGTTTGTTTTATCGTAATTAATTTAAGACAACCAACGACTTTAATCAGGCGACTTTCGTAATTGCACCTGCAGCACTTAAATACTGGCAAAGTCTGACTTAAACCAACAACAGGACCTCCATCCACGGTTGACACTTCGTCTGATGATGTTTGAGAGAGCGAGAACAATTTTCAAGGTAAACAGCTCGTACATAAAGATTGTCATCGCCCAAAAGAAATATAAAGTGGTACGCGAAATGAAACGGCCATGAAACGTATATGTACGAAACATAACATTCACATGAACAGTTCACTCTAACTGGAAAGCTTGGCTCATATTTTTCAATTTGCAGAACCCATTTAGATCTTAAACATCAATGTACAAGAGAAAGACATTCACAAAACAAATTAAAAAAAACTTCAACTGGACCAGCAGGAGAGAAACAGTCTTATACAAAGCATTTATTTATTTATTGCAAGGGACCAATTGCAAAACAGTGACGCACACACCCAATATATCGGAAATAATTCAATTGATTTTGCTCAATAATGATGGAAACATTGCTTCAAAACATATCTCTAGGAATAAATTTGCAAGAAAAAAATGAATATAATTGATGTTGTATTCGATGCACAATTTACCAACAAATCAAAGTTATATGAAATTCAGTAGTAACTGTTCGAATGAAGGCACTAGGGTGGTATTTAATACATCGCTGATGAAGCTGTACATCGCAACATTCAATTTCGCCATGTAATGTCGAGTACAAAACTCTTCCATAAACACACCAAATAGATTTCTGAAATACATTTTGACGGACACTCTTTAAACAAAATACGGGGTAAAATGAATTTCAGTCGGATGTTTTTCTTGTTCAATTGTTTTCCTGAAAATATTTCCAATGCTTATTATTGACGAAACATTTGATGATATGTATTTTGTTGGATTTGTTTTGGGGGTGGGGCACCGTGTTTTTCTAAAATATCACTTATCAACCATTGTACAATGATATTGTCATGGACATTCATATTACCTTCGCCACACGTTGTTCCTTGAAATCCAATTGGGCAACCGCAAGAGAACGAACCAATCGTATTCGTGCAGTTCGCGCCATTTACGCAGGGATTGTTAATAGAATCGCATTCATTGATGTCTAAAAATAATCTCAAAGGTCAAAGTCAATAGTCTCGGGAAACCCGTGTACTTAAATCATTATTTAAGCCCATGGTTATGATTTGTATGAAAATTAAATTAGGATTGCAAATTTCATTTTGAAATCATACATGTTACGAATTTGCAAAAAGAGTCAATCTAGCTGTTGTGAACTCATGTATTTTATATTCATAAATGTGATAATATATACACGCATGCGTTTATATACATGATTTAGTATGTTGTTCAAGCAGATGTATAAAAGCTTAATTTCTGTTGATTACATAGTAATGCGGTATGTAACAATTGTCGAAAAAAATTGAAGCTGCAGTACAAGTTGTAGCAGTGCATGAGTTGAACAACGTAAATACTTACATTCACTTTTTTTAAATATACTGAATTTCTAGACTGTATTCAGGGACAGAAGCGGCGGAACGAGTGCTGAATAGCTTACATTTATTGTACAATGGCGATGTATTCAAATGAAACGCCATTTTAAAAGGGGCGAACGTTTGTGCTTGCAACAAAATGAGAGATGAATGGAATTTAAAGGCGATTTATATATGACAAAAGCATGGCCAATCTAATTTACATTCCAAAAGGTTCATCGTTTGACAAAATAAATTGAAAAAAAAACTACAACCAATTTATAGCCATAAAAATGTTTTATAACAGCAAATATCGATTGACTATCACAATGAAAAAAAGATAATATGTTTTGTTTAAAAACGTGTCTGTTGCAACACTGAGAAGATGGAAGTGACAGCGCTTCCGCGTTATGATGGTGGCATACCGAAAGCTAGGTTTCATGGTAAGGATGAATGTGATGGAAATTGTAAAACGGTAGACTCTCGAACCGGTCGAATAACAATGCGATAATGGCCGGCGCAATTAAAAGCAAAGCAACACAAATAATATGAGCTAAAATTGTAAATGGGTGATAATGGTGTATGTGATAGAAATACATACTTAAAAGTTAGTGTAAGTTATGAAATGTTTTCAGAAACACTTTTTTTCCAATAATAGTATCAAAATCGGAATATAGCCAATTATTATCAATCATTACACATAATATCAGAAAATGATTTAACATTCCATGAGTGTGGATGTGTAATGGAAGCCGTATTCGTTGTCTAATTATCAGGTTCCAAACAATAAAAAAAGCTTTAATAAATGCTTGGTGGGTGAACAGAAAGCTCCAAAAGCTAACTTAGAAGCACAAACATGTGAATAGACTTTGCTTTGCGTGAAAAAAGTACCGATGTTGCAATGCACGCCAGTCAATCCAGAATATAACTTATAAGCACAAACATGTGAATAGACTTTGCATTGCGTGAACAAATACCGATGTCGCAATGCGCGCCAGTCATTCCAGAATATAGCTGATAAGCACAAACATGTGAATAGACTTTGCAGTGCGTGAAAAAAATACCGATGTCGCAATGCACGCCAGTCATTCCAGAATATAACTGATAAGCACAAACAAATGAATAGACTTTGCATTGCGTGAAAAAAAATACCGATGTCGCAATGCACGCCAGTCAATCCAGAATATAACTGATAAGCACAAACAAATGAATAGACTTTGAATTGCGTGAAAAAATACCGATGTCGCAATGCACGCCAGTCAATCCAGCATAACAGGAACAATTAAAAGAGCCAATGGTATTTGTGCATGTACCGCCATTGGTGCATGCATTCGTGACATTGCATTCATCAACATCTGGAAAAAATAAAACTCCGGTAGCATTAGGACACTCTACTAGACTATGATCCGACCCTTGACATTTCACATGCAACAATTTTAACCTCACATACGCAAATTTGAATTGTTAGCCCTTCCGACGACTGTGTAATACGTGCTGCAAAGTCATGTTATGTCATATTTTACATGCTCACCAGTATTTAAAGTTAAAATATAAAAACAAATCTCACAAACCAATGTATTTTTACAACAATTTATTATATTATTTATTATACCAGACGTATCGAAACAATATATAAAAGAAAAAAAACGGTATAATGTCAGAAAAGCACCAAATGTATATTCAGAGTTAGATGAGTTATTCTAACTTCACCTTATACAACAATTAATTTTATTAAAGCATATTATTTAACTAGTCCAATTACTATGGGAATACAATATCTACGATTTTAAACTCATTTGTAAGATAAATAATACAACAGCAATAATAGAGCTATGTAACAACCTATGTAATACGCTTTTGCCACAGGCAAAACAGCCATGTTCATGACTAAGTTCAATTGCATATCAAACAAGATGTGTTTGTGAAACTCTATGTCCCCCCACATATATTCGACCTTTGACCTTTAATGATGACCTTGACCTTGACCTTTCACCATTCAAAATGTGCAGCTCCGTGAGATACAGGTGCATGCCAAATATCAAGTTGCTATCTTCAATATTGCAAAAGGTATGGCCAATGTTAAAATTTGACGCAAACAAACCAACAAATAAAACAACAAACAAACAGGGCATAAACGATATGTCCCCCAGTATAGACTGGTGGAAATAATAAAAATAAGTGGATCATTGCAAATATCTGCATAGTTGTGACATATTTCTAGTTTCAACGTTTGAGAAATATGAAGGAAGTTCGCTCCACAAACAAATTAAAAAACAGACGAACGACAGAGTGACCCCTTTCGATTTTGGGGTACAATATATAACAATAAACAATATATAATTGGCGACGCTCTGGAGAGCGGCGACTAGTATGTAATGCATTTTTTTCGCTTATGGGAGGAGAAATTATTTTACGGATTAATGTATATATTTTTGTTTAAAGAATATCTTGCATAGTGGTGATTTTTTGTGTAAATTAGTGTAAATAAGTACTGCATTTGTGCCTATTACATTTATTACGACATTTATTGCCAATAATGCAAAGCTAATTGTTTTAATTAATAACTGATCCACAACTGATCACAGGGAGAAGATCACAGGGACTGGGCAAGTACGCCGAACTTTCTGGTTTTGTATAAAAACAAAACATAATCAAAATATATTTATTTTGTGGTTTTTCTAATTTGCTCATTTAGTGGAGAATCAATGTAGTACGATATTTGACGATCTATCGTGCAATCAAGTTTATTGGAAGGCGTAGTGGTACGAAAACGTACAATGTATTAGTTTATATAGTTTTTATATTAGTTTAATAGACATATAATAACGTTCGCTATACACAACTTCACCAAATAGCAGTACATAAATGATGTCAGCCGGAATAGCTCAGTTGGGAGAGCGTTAGACTGAAGTTGTTTACGAAACAATCATCTAAAGGCCCCCGGTTCAATCCCGGGTTCCGGCACGAACGAAACAGTTCGGCGGCTGACAATTTGTTTCAGTCAGGTTAATAAATATAATAAAGCTTTATTTTATGTAGACATTTTAAAATCCATTTAACTACAATTGGACATTTTTATTAAAATTAATGGATGCCGCGTGGTGACAACGTTAATAAAAATTTCTTACATCACTTAAATATCTTATAAAAAAATACACGTGTTTTTATATTAACAAATAAATGCAAACAACACATCTATTATCCATGTATTTTTATGGTTGTCTATCATATGCTCTAAGTACTATCCCTACCAGATATAGAGCGCGAAGCGCGACACGTATTATTGATTGTAACAATGAGTTGCGATAAAGGAAGCAGCCGCTTATCAAGGAGGAGCTGTGTCCCAGCAACCCGTTTCCCAAGAGTCAAGCACTCCTCGGAGTTTTTTTTAAGAACCACATATAGAGCGCGAAGCGCGACACGTATTACTATCCAGGTGGTATGGGCCCTTTAGCATTATCCGACCATTACGTCCATAGTTATCTGCCTTAGAATTTGAGAAATTTTGAAATCGTTGTTCGAAGTCTAAAATTTTCATCTGATTGTTCCCAAACTTGCACAGGTTTTTTTATCAATGAGGACCCAACCCAAACTCTCTATATGAGCAATATCGGACCAAAACATAAGTGTTTTTATATCAGTATAACTCGAACCCTATTGAAAATGATGAATATCGGAGCAATAACTCTATTATGATCTTTTACTGAATTTCAAAGTATTGTGAAATGCAGCTTCTTTATGCAATTTACAGTTTCCATTCAATTTTTTTTTCAAACTTTTACAGTGTTTTCATATCAATGAGTACTCAACCCCTATCGTAAATGAGCAACATAAGAATAAGTTCAGAATCATCTCGCCTTGAAGTTGAGAAAAATATGAAATTACATTTACAAGATGAAGCAGATTTTTTAAAACCTACACAGTTCTGTTCCATAAATGAAAACTGCACACGGATGCCAGTAAAAAAAGGAAACCAATGTAAATAAAATGAACTATTAAATATTGGGGGTTACAACACAAAATCATAGATAACGGTTATTTGGGGGTTATAACACAACATCATAAATAATGGTTATTTGGGGGTTATAACACAAAATTATAGATAATGCTTATACCAGTATCTTTTTCTATTTTGTTTAAAATAATCGGCCAATATATTAATATTTACAGTAGAGAAAAATCGTTTCATGTAACTTCATTGAGTGCCTTTTACACTGAAATTCCGACGCACTTTGATGCTTTGCATCAATACTTATCTTGTATGAAGCTTATACCAATACCTGTATTGCATGTTGAGCCCGTGTACCCTGGTGTACACCCGCATGTGTAAGAACCAACAGTATTTGTGCACGTGGCTCCGTTTGCACATGGACCTGGTGCTGCATTACATTCGTTGATGTCTGAGGTCAAAAAGTGTACGTAACGTTGACAATACAGTTATCGAAAAACTATTGAGCATTTATACTCGTATTGTAACGTCATGGAAATTTAAGTTCAGTGTTTAGTTTATTGTATCATTATTTCAATTACATTATTACACGAACTGCTCCAACAACTCAAGAGCGAGTATCAATTGTTGTTTTGTCATATAATTATACATCTTTATTTTACATACAGATATATAAAATTTACCGGGGACAATTCATAAAAAAATGAGAGTTTATATAAAAACGAGGCATATTTGTTATCCAACCATTTTATAAATAAAATACGACATATATTATATGGTTATATCGATTAATTATGTTTTACATACTCGTTCTTGAAGCATCTAAAGTTATACATTAAATAATTACTTCGGATGTAAACCTTTATGTTCTTAAGGTTTTATCTTAACTGCAAATGTTTCATGTTGCATATAGAAAAAATAAAAATGGAAACATGTGTTGATTATCTGGTTAACACTCGTATTTTATTTATAAAATGGTTGGATAACAAATATGCCTCGTTTTTATTCTTACTAGACACATATCTACCCAAATGGGCTTTGAATTGTGTTAATGCATACATATTAGTAACGGGAAAATTGTCGAAATGAGCCTAGCGATCGGGAAGTCACGGATTCGAGGGTCGTTCTTTAGATTTAACACATAGACACCAAGTACTGATTCGAGTCCCAAGAAAAGGACTCGAGAGTGTTTCAAATAATTCCTTAGGCTTTCTATGCAATCGAGCTAAAATAAATAGGTTTAAACTAAATGAACCTTTATTAAAGACAGACGAAAAGGGGAGTTTACCGAGATCACATGTTGCGCCAGTGTAACCCGCCCTACAGCCACAGGTAAAGGACCCCACGTTGTTAATGCATGTTCCGCCATTTGCACAAGGGTTGCCTGCCACGTTGCACTCATTCACGTCTTAAACACATACAACGGTGGTAACAATTGCTTAATTGTCAGCTAAACAAAATATATTATCCATTTATATTTGTTTTGCCCAAAATAAAAAGATGTCCGTTTCCACTTATTCGACCGAACCCCAATTTTGAGAGCCGACCTTAAAGCTTTTTGCTTGCTTTCTCGAGTGAGTTTTCGATCTCTTTTGCTGTTATTCTAGTGAATTACAATAATAAAAACTGCTTTCACATATGAAAAAAAATTATTGCAAAGAGATTATGGAGAGATTATGAAAATAATAACTTGTGCATAGTTAACACGCGAAAAAAAATGGTTTGAGTACTATCCTTCATATGTGCGATGTAAGTGAAAACAAACATCTTTTTGGCCTTAGGCTACTATACGTTATTTATAATATTATAATATGTACATAATGCATGCATCTTCTACGATAGGTCTATTGTTAGAAAATTCTAACTAAACATATATTTACAAACAGTTTGAAGAAGAGATCTATATTTAAAACTTGACAGGAACCAGACTATCTATAATTTAACATGAAACTATGGTATATGCTCGTGCAGAATAGAAGTGTATGGGACTATAAACAGAGTTACATTATAGCATTATAAACTAGATAAGATGAAAAAATATCCATCTGTATAAGTAAGTAAACTAGGAGAAATTCAACCAATCTATCAACGAACAATACATAGGAGGTAACGAAACACTATCCATCCATTCTGAAAGTATAAGTAGATATTGCATATTATGACAAAAAAACGAAACTTTAGCATAAAAGTAAATACAAGTAAATAAACGCAAAAATGTAAAAAAATTACACTTTGATGATATCAACAAACACCATAATAACAGTATTCATTAGTTAACTTCAATAAAATTAAACAAGAAAAACTATAATAAGAAGGTGTAATTCGATAAAATATAGGTTAACGCACCTTTAGTTTAACATATGATAATAAATGATTCTGAATTCAATGTGAAAACGTGTGACAAGTATTTAAAATTTGATACACAAAATGAAAAACCGAATTCCAATGTCGTATTAATATATATATTAATGGCAACGCGAACACATTCTATTTTGTTTTAAAAATGTGATGTATTAAGATCTGTATTTTCATATATCAATTGCTCCATAAACACAACAAGAAAACTGGTAATAAAGCAGAAAACATATTTATCAATAAGGAACTTGTATATTTTGAAGGAATGTGCCCTGAACAAACATTCAAACCTTCGTCGCACAGAATCCCTGCCCAACCCGCATCACATATACACGTGTACGTCCCCTGGGTGTTGTTACAGTAACCATGGAGACACTTATCAATGTCGGCTTCACATTCGTTGATCTCTGTAAGAATATCAAGCGATTTAATTGTTTCATACACAATGACTTCACCAGAGTATCAAGACATTTTGCTTTAAACTATATCGCACTACTAATACGAGTAGTTCAAGCATTTAAATCTTTCTTTTTTACTATGGTAATATTATCATGTTTATTTTTATTCTTTATTTTTAGGGTTTTTTTTAAGTTAATATTATTCGACATACCAGATTCACAAAACCGTCCTGTCCAACCAGATGCACAGCTACATCTAAAGGAGCCATTTGTATTCTCACAAGTACCGCGTGAACAAGGTGTTGTTAGATTGAGGCATTCATTGATATCTGTATAAAAATAGAGACACGCATCTAAAATTCTAGTCAAACGTTTAACGCTGAAATTCATATTATACTAGTCCATCGCATAGTTGTGAAATTATATTTTACCACTTTATTTCAAAACTCTCAACTGTCCTGTACATTGTCAAACTCATATATTGCCATGGTAGCCTCAAAATAATTTATTTGCAGTGGCAGATCTAGAGCTTTAAGTACGTTACATTCTACACAAACTACAAGCACATGTTTACCTTTGTCACACAACTTCCCTTCCCAGCCAGGTTCACAATTGCACATAAAGGAGCCATCGGTGTTATTACATGTACCATGTAGACAGGGATTTGTAGGCTTGACACATTCGTTAATATCTGTAAAATGAATTATTTACCAAATAATTTATTTTTATCGTTGTGTAAACCATTTCTGATGTATGATGAATTACCAATTACTTTAAACTGTTGGAAATAACGGTTGCGCTCCGTGTCATTTGCATAAATGGAACCACTAGTATTACGCAATAATTATTTAAATACTTGCGTAACCCTAAAATTGCGTATGTATGTATAAGTGTCGAGTTGCTACATAATGCCTCACATAAATAACGTGTTAACATAAATTATAGATAAATGGCACACTAAGGATTGAATCTATATACATTCAAAACATCCCATGAAACAAAAAGTACGCGTTTTCAAAAGTAGACAATTACATTCCTTTTTAACGTGTTTATATGATGATGTACTTATGACGGGTTACGTAGAATTTTAGATAAATTTCCACATACCTATATCACAAAACTCTCCAGTCCAACCTGCTTGACAATTGCATATGTATGAACCATTTGCGCTCTCACAGACGCCGTGTGCGCATGCGTGTGTCGGATTGTCGCAGTTGTTTGTATCTGTACATGTAATATTTAACGGAAAATTATTAATGTTGTTTATTTTCAACATTTCTACAAAAATTCCCATCCGAAAATATTTAAAACATTAGAACTAGGTATTCAATATGAATAATACAAAGTTGAAGTGCACTTATAATGTGTTACACATATTTCCATCTAGTTTACATATTACATATTCACACATATCTATAAGCGACCACTATCAGATATGCATGACAAGGAAAATTAACTATACAATCTCAAAACAAGGCACCCACTCAATTATAAGATAAAGATGCTTTATAAAGTTTGTGATATCTGATTTCCAATTTGATCTATCGGTTTCGCAACTAAATTTAATTGAAACTGTTCTCGATCCAAATATCTCCCTTCAATCATTATATAGAATTTTGAATAGCGTTTTAGAAAAGCACACCCCTTACAAACAAAAGAGAATAAAAAGCACACATATGCCAAAATGGATAATCAAAGAAGTTATTAAAAGAATGCGCGATAGAGATCACCTCCGCAAAATTAAAGACTGGTACAATTAAAAACTGTAACGAAATAAAACTACTGCATTAATTCGCAAAAGCAAGAAAGAATATTACAACAATGCTGTTAAAAATTGTATTAGTATTTGGAAAAATTTGAAAATGATATCTAATAATGACAATAATCAAAACGATGGAGTTAATTTGCCAAATAAACTTTTAGTGAACGGTGTGTATGTTGAGGACAAAAGTAGGATCCTAATTGCCTTAAATGAGCATTTTACAAACATATCAAACATTGTTGATAAGCTGAAATTTCACGAAGAAAACTTTGCTTATTTAAAGTCATATCTCGAAATATCCTTAAAACAGCATCAATTTTCTATAAGTTACATTACCCCTCTCGAAGTAAGTAAAATAATTGGCAATTTAAATGTTAACAAGGCTACGGGAATCGACGGGATCGGTGCAAATCTTATAAAATACTGTGGAGAGCATATTGTTGTTCCAATTACATCGATAATAAATAATAGTGTTCGTACAGGAATTTTCCCCGATTTGTTAAAAAAAGCACATGTTCTACCAATATATAAAGACTCAGACAGAGAAGACTGTAATAACTATCGTCCGATTTCAATTTTGCCAACTATATTCAAAAGGGGAAGAGGACAACGACAACGAGCGAGGCATGGTATTGTAATGCGGATGGGGGGGGGGGGGGTTAGAGGGTTAGGGTAAGGGGAAGGGGTAGGGGTCGGGTTTGGGCGAGCCTTAACCTAAACTTTACCCTAACCGGACCCCTATCCTTAACCCTAACCCTAACCATAACCCAGGGTTATATCCCCTATACCATGCCTCGCTTGTTGGCATTGTCCTCTTCCATCAAATTAATTAAAAGAATTCTTTCGTAAAACAAATGTGTTGAATAAACATCAGTCAGGGTTTAGAGAAAATAATTCTTGCCAAACAGCACTGATTTGACTCATTGATGAGTTGCTCAAAGATGTAGATAAAGAAATTGTATTGGTTCTGTTTTTATTGACATGAAAAAAGCTTTTGATTTAGTAGATCATGAAATTATGTTATACAAACTAAAACGTCATCACTTTTTGGATGGTACCTTGTCCCTTTTTCGTTCTTATCTTAGTCAAAGACAACAATGCGTTAAACTAGGAACTAGTTTTTCTAACTCTCTTACTATTAAGAGTGGTGTCCCTCAAGGTTCTATTTTGGGCCCTCTCTTGTTTCTAATTTATGTAAATGATATTGGGTTAGTACTACACCAATCAGACATAGACTTGTATGCTGATGACTCGACACTTTATGCTGCAGGGGCCAATCCTTTAGAAATTCAGACTAACTTACAAAATGATATTTATTCCGTACAAAAATAGTGCACCCTCAATAACATGGTGATAAACCATAATAAATCAAAATGCATGCTTATTGGCTCGAAACAAAAAAATAAAACATATCAACATTGATCTAAAAATAGATAATAATGCTATTGCAACTGTCACTAGCCATAATATATGGGACTTTATATCGACAAACATCTGCAATGGAAAGTGCACATTGATAAAACATGCTCTAAAATAAGTATTAAAATAACTCTGCTAAAAAAGATATCAAATTATCTCACTTTTGATGTGAAGAAATTATTTTCTAATTCATATATTCCAACCACTTTCGATTACTGCTGTACGATCTGGGGCAACGCTAATAAAACCAATTTAACAAAAGTAAATGTTTTACAAAACGCGCAGCGAAAGTCATTCTACAAAAGCCAAATAAAACACCATCCAAAGAATTGTTTCTACAGCTGAATTGGCTCTCGTTTAATAATAGATGTAAATACCACACGGCAATCTTAATATATAAATGTGTCACCAATCAGAATATTTAAATAATATTAAAATTGTTTCTCAAAATCAAAAATATAACTTAAGATCTGCCACCCATAACGATATTGTTAATACCAAAGCGAATACAGGTTATAAGAAACGAGCTTTTTCATACCATTGCATGGATATTTGGAACAGTATACCAATTGGAATAAGAATGGCATACTCTATCTCTGCTTTTAACAGGCAATATAAAACACATTGATTTTCTAATCAATGATATGTCATATTATTTTCTAATCAATGATATTTCATGTGTGTCTGTCTGAAAAGCAAAATGTATGTTATGTATGGGTGTAAAAATATTGTTTGAATGTTTTACTTGTTATAGACATATATGTGTATGTTATTTTAAGAAGGCCACATGGTAAAAAAGTATTGATTCATCTGCATAATATGTATAATGTGTCATTGTCTTTATGTGTAACCTTTAACAAATAAAGCTATTATTATTATTATTATTGTTATTATTGTTATTATTATTATCATTATTATTATTATTATTATTATTATTATTACAAGATATTGTGCAATTTGTTGTTTCGTTACAGGAAGCCAAATGCATCCGGTCAATTATATTGTAATGGTTGGATTATTACAGAAGGCATTCATGATGAGTTCATATAAGCCTCGTTCAAGAAACAATCGACGCATGCATGCGCGTACAGTTTCGGTCTTTATTAGCCTGTGCAGACCGCTCAAGCTAATCATGAACGACAATATCCGCTGTTATTGTACATGTATTTTGGTTAAAGGACGTCTCTTAACCAAAATCCAGATTGGGGCAAAGGTGTCGTCCTTGATAAGCCTGTGTGTAATGCACGGGCTAATCTTGGACTACAATTCACGCATGTGCATCAAACCCCGTGTTCTCAGAGCGAGGCTCACTTTCAATGCTGTTTAATGAGTTAAGACTTTAAAAGTACCATTACTACAAAACTTTCCTGTCCAGCCTGGATCACAGATACACGCGTATGATCCCTCCGAATAAACACAGGTGCCATGAACACAGGTATGGGTCGCATTAATGCATTCGTTGTTGTCTACAAAAACATCCCATGGGATATGTGTCCACTTGCGGATACTATATATGTAGACTTATTCAAATGTTTTATATCAAATCACAAACAAAAAACATTAACATGAATAATGCGCATCAAATGTGTTTACAGTCCGTGTTCAGAGAAAAGAAACGCGATAGTTATCCATGGTAAAGTGCGGTATACCGTTCCAGATAAAGCACTTTGACACAAATACTTGTTGCCTTCATAATGAAAAGCTAATGTACCAATAACATGTGTTTGCGTTTGGAAATAGCACAAAATATGAAACCGTGGTTTATCATACCATTACTGCAAAACGTTCCTGTCCAACCAGGGTCGCATTTGCAAGCGTACGAACCATCTGTATTTTCGCAGGTACCGTGTGCGCATGCGTGAATCTGTTCGACGCATTCATTGATATCTATGCGAGAAAAAACATATGCGCCGTTTTAATGAAAGCGGTGATGCTTTGTAGTTAACGTAGATAATATATGTAGACCAATATACAAGAATGTAATTTCTTTGGAACAAATTAATAATGTAGTACCGTTTTAAATTGATATATAAACAGCTGGTATTTCGCACACAGACAGTCACGGATGAGTATTAAATAAAATATGTTTATCAGAGCGTTGTTTGGAATAACCCAGATATTATGCAAATAAAACGTCAAGCATTACACCACTCGCTAAATAAAACAATAATTATTATAATAATGCGAGGAATTATAAAATGTGTTATAAATTGGTTGTATTGATCATAAATTATGCTACCATTGTGTCGGGTATGAGTGTGTAAAAAGCAAAAGGAATTTGTTTAAAGTAATATAAATACTCAAACTCAACTAATATTTCGCAAAATATTTCGTAAAATTAAGTTTACTCGTAAAACATAAGTGTTCGTTATAGTAATAGCCAACATTTCAACGCTAGGTGTGGTCTGGTAACATAGATTTAATAAGATACAAAATGCTCGTTCGATTTTTTTTTTGTGGCAAAATGAACACTAAGTTGGTAAATGAATGATTTTTTAATATATTGTCCACAAAAAAAATACTTTTGTATCTTGTTAAATCTATGTTACCAGACCACATCTAGCGTTGAAATTTTGGCTATTGCTATAAGGAGCACTGTTTATTATGTGTTAACTTTATTCTTCGAAATAGTGTACGAAATATTCGTTAATTTTTAGGGTTTATGTGGACTAATAAATCGCTTTATGTGATATAAAAAATAAACACATCTCATGGCCTTTTTAAAACTTTTTTTTCGCGCAATGAACAATACAGAATACAACTCAGTCCTACCGGTATCACATAGCTGACCTGTCCAACCGGGTTCACAGGTACATACATAGGTACCATTGGTGTTATTGCAAGTTCCGTGTTTACAGGGATTAGGCAGCAGGAGACATTCGTTGACGTCTATTAGAGAACGAATTTTAGGGTGCTTTAATCCTTCAATATAAGGTACCGTTGATATTCATTTCAAGAACATAACATAATTACAGATATAATTAGGATAGCAGGGATAACTTCGATTAATTTCAAATATCAAGGCCTGAATTCATAATTCAACTATTGCACAAAGTGTTATGAGAAAAAAGAATATACTACAAACTGGTTTATTCCATGATTTAATGATAAAATACTATTATGTACACACTCTATATGAAATATAAATATGAAAACCATTGCTTTTTATATAAAAAAACATTTGAATGAATAACCTTCGCAGACGAAAGTTGTTAATATTAACGTATGTTTCATTTTAATAAGGATGTTTTATACAGGAAGTGATACCACTTAACGAACAAACTAGCTAACAGTTATTTTTGTTTTATACATAACAGTAAGTATTATGTGGATAACCAACATGTATTAAAGACTATGACTGTCTTAGGTTTACTTTATTATTCACAGTTCAGAAAACACAAATATATACGAACCACTGTCATACAGTAAAGCAGTTTACTGCTCAAATTCATATTATACTAGTGCATAGCATACTTGTGTGCATAGCAAAGTTGTGAATTTGTTGTTTATCACTTTATTTTAAAACTCTCAACCGTCCTGTACATTGTCAAACTCATATATCGGCATGATAACCTCAAAATAATGTATTCGCTTTATTGCAGTGGCAGATCTAGAGCTTTAAGTACGTTACAATCTACACAAAATACAAACACATGTGTACCTTTGTCACACAACTTCCCTTCCCAGCCAGGTTCACAATTGCACATAAAGGAGCCACCGGTGTTATTACATGTACCATGTAGACAGGGGATTGTAGGCTGGACACATTCGTTAATATCTGTAAAATGAAACATTTACCAAATAATTTATTTGTATCGTTGTGTAAACCATATCTGATTTATGATGAAAAACCAATTACTTGAAACCGTTGGAAATAACGGTTGCGCTCCGTGTAATTTGCATAAATGGAACCACTAGTATTACGCAATAATTATTGAGTACTTGAGTAACCATATAGTTGCGTATGTATGTAAGTGTCGAGTTGCTACATAATGCCTCACAGAATTAACGTGTTAACATTAATCATAAACAAATGGCACACTAAGGATTGAATCTATATACATTCAAAGAATCCCATGAAACAAAAAGTACGCGTTTTCGAAAGTAGACAATTACATACATTTTTAACGTGTTTATATGATGATGTACTTATGACGGGTAACGTAGATTATTTGAGTCGTGTTCTGAGAAAACTGGGCATAATGCATGTGCGTAAAGTGTAGTACCGGATTAGTCTGTGCAGTCCGCACAGGCTTATCAGGGACGACACTTTCCGCATAGGCTAATCAGGGACGACACTTTCCGCTTTTATGACATTTTTTTGTTAAAATGAAGTGTATTCTACACGAAAATCCAGTTAAGGCGGAAAGTGTTGTCCCTGATTAGCCTGTGCGGACTGCACAGGCTAATCTTGGATGACACTTTACGCACATGTATTATGCCCAGTTTGTTCAGAACGCGACTCATTATATAAATTTCCACATACCAATATCACAAAACTCTCCTGTCCAACCTGTTTGACAATTGCATATGTATGAACCATTTACGCCTTCACAGAAGCCGTGTGCGCATGCGTGTGTCGGATTGGCGCAGTTGTTTGTATCTGTACACAAAATATTTAACGGAAAGTTATGAATGTTGCTTATTTTAATATTTCTACAAAACATGTCCATCCGTAAATATTTCATACAGTAAAACTAGGTATTAAATATGGATAATACAACGTTGAATTGTACTTACAAATATGGATACTACAACGTTGAAGTGCACTTATAATGTGTTTAACATATTTACAGCTAGTTTACATTTAACAACATATTGTGCAATCTGTTGTTTCATAACAGGAAACAAAAATGCATCCGGGCAATTATCTTGTAATTATCTGGTAATCACATAAGACATTTCGTTTAAGATCATAGATTTTTAGGTTTCATTTCATAATACATTAGGCTTTAAGCACATGAGTACACATGTATATAATACACGATGTAGTCAAGTACATAAAGACATATAAATATCAAATGAGCCTCGTTCATGAATTACTGGGCTAATGCATGTACGTTAAGTGTCGCCTTTTATTAACAGACATAGACACAGTTTATTTGTGTCTTGTTCTGAGAAAATTGGGCTTAATGCATGTGCGTAGAGTGTCGTTCCAGATTAGCCTGTGCAGTCCGCACAGGCTAATCAGGGACGTAACTTTCCACTTTAATGGTATTTTTAGTTTCAAGGAAGTCCCTCCTTGCCGAAAATCAAGTTTAGGCGGAAAGTGTGTTCCCTGATTAGCATGTGCGGACTGCACAGGCTAATCTGGGACAACACTTCACGCACATGCATTATGACCAGTTTTCTCAGAACAAGACACATTTAGACATATACACACGTGCCTCGTCTTCATACTTAAGTAAACTCTGAAGTATACACATTATTTCGTGCAATTCGCTCAGGCTTATCATGAACGACAATTTCTGCTTTTACTTTATATGATTTTTTGTTTAAAGGATGTCTCTTAACGAAAATCAAGTTAGGGGAAAAGTTGTCGTCTTTGATTAGCCTGTGCGCAACGCTCAGTTCTCAGAGCGAGGCTCAATTTAAATGCTGTTTAATGAGTTGAGGCTTTAAACGTACCATTACTACAAAACTTTCCTGTCCAGCCTGGATCACAGATACACGCGTATGATCCCTCCGAATTAACACAGGTACCATGAACACAGGTATGGGTCGCATTAATGCATTCGTTGTTGTCTACAAAAACATCCCATGGGATATGTGTCCACGTGCGGATACTATATATGTAGACATGACTTATTCAAATGTTTTATATCAAATCACAAACAAAACACATTAACATGAATAATGCGCATCAAATGTGTTTACAGTCCGTGTTCAGAGAAAAGAAACGCGAAAGTTATCCATGGTAAAGTGCGGTATACCGTTCCAGATAAAGCACTTTGACACAAATACTTGTTGCCTTCATAATGAAAGGCTAATGTACCAATAACATGTGTTTGCGTTTGGAAATAGCACAAAATATGAAACCGTGGTTTATCATACCATTATTGCAAAACGTTCCTGTCCAACCAGGGTCGCATTTGCAAGCGTACGAACCATCTGTATTTTCGCAGGTACCGTGTGCGCATGCGTGAATCTGTTCGACGCATTCATTGATATCTACGCGAGAAAAAACATATGCGCCTTTTTAATGAAAGCGGTGATGCTTTGTAGTTAACGTAGATAATATATGTAGACCAATATACAAGAATGTAATTTCTTTGGAACAAATTAATAATGTAGTACCGTTTTAAATTGATATATAAACAGCTGGTATTTCGCACACAGACAGTCACGGATGAGTATTAAATAAAATATGTTTATCAGAGCGTTGTTTGGAATAACCCAGATATTATGCAAATAAAACGTCAAGCATTACACCACTCGCTAAATAAAACAATAATTATTATAATAATGCGAGGAATTATAAAATGTGTTATAAATTGGTTGTATTGATCATAAATTATGCTACCTTTGTGTCGGGTATGAGTGTGTAAAAAGCAAAAGGAATTTGTTTAAAGTAATATAAATACTCAAACTCAACTAATATTGCGCAAAATATTTCATAAAATAAAGATTACTCGTAAAACATAAGTGTTCGTTAAAGTAATAGCCAACATTTCAACGCTAGGTGTGGTCTGGTAACATAGATTTAATAAGATACAAAATGCTCGTTCGATTTTTGTGTGGCAAAATAAACACTAAGTTGGTTAATGAATGATTTTTTAATATATTGTCCACAAAAAAAATACTTTTGTATCTTGCTAAATCTATGTTACCAGACCACATCTAGCGTTGAAATTTTGGCTATTGCTATAAGGAGCACTGTTTATTATGTGTTAACTTTATTCTTCGAAATATTGTACGAAATATTCGTTAATTTTTAGGGTTTATGTGGACTAATAAATCGCTTTATGTGATATAAAAAATAAACACATCTCATGGCCTTTTTAAATCTTTTTTTTCGCGCAATGAACAAAACAGAATACATTTCAGTCCTACCGGTATCACATAGCTGACCTGTCCAACCGGGTTCACAGGTACATACATAGGTACCATTGGTGTTATTGCAAGTTCCGTGTTTACAGGGATTAGGCAGCAGGAGACATTCGTTGACGTCTATTAGAGAACGAATTTTAGGGTGCTTTAATCCTTCAATATAAGGTACCGTTGATATTCATTTCAAGAACATAACATAATTATAGATATAATTAGGATAGCAGGGATAACTTCGATTAATTTCAAATATTAAGGCCTGTATTCATAATTCAACTATTACACAAAGTGTAATGAGAAAAAAAGAATATACTTCAAACTGTTTTATTCCATGATTTAATGATAAAATACTATTATGTACTCACTCTATATGAAATAAAAATATGAAAACCACTGCTTTTTATATTAAAACATTGGAATGAATAACCTTCGCAGACGAAAGTTGTTAAAATTAACGTATGTTTCAATTTAATAAGGATGTTTTATACTGGAAGTGATACCACTGAACGAACAAACTAGCTAACAGTTATTTTTGTTTTATACATAACATTAAGTATTATGTGGATAACCAACATGTATTAAAGCACATTAATGTCTTAGGTTTACTTTATTATTCACAGGTCAGAAAACACAACTATATACGAACCACTGTCACAATAAAGTCCTGACCATCCAGACGTGCAGTTACACGTATATGAACCGGGCTCGTTTGTGCACGTGCCGTGTGCGCATGGATTGGAAAGCGCTGCACATTCGTCAATATCTACGAAGATTGTATTGAAATAATGGTTTCATAATTCCAAACACAAAACCTCTGGCACATCATCGCTTAACACTTTTAATATATGTAATTATAATGTCCAAATATGTGTTGTATTGTTTTTTATTTGTGTTTGAGATGCAGATGAGCAGTTGAGCCTTGTTCTGGGAATATTGGGCTTAATGCATGTGCGTAAAGCGTCTTCACGGATTATCGTGTGCGGAGGAAACTTTCTCCCTAAACACGATTTCTGCTAAGAAAAGACTTCCGTTAAAGGCAAAATACCTTTAAAGCGCAAGGTGTCGTCCCTGATTAGTCTGTGAGAACCACATACGCTAATCTGGGACGACACTGTAAGCACATGCATTTAGTCCATTTTTCTAAAGACGAGTCTCGATTGTCAATTGTATCGCTTAATCATTACATGTGGCTAGGGGGCACTGAATACACATATCCCTAATTTATACGCCTTATAAATTAAAACGACCTGAATCATACGAAAAACACATACTTTGTTTGAACGTATACAAACACTTGTAACATGAACTTAGTCATATAGAAATGGGCCGTGCTCTGTGAAGAGGGGGTTTAATGCATGTGCGTAAAGTGTCGTCTCAGATTAGCCTGTGTAGTCCTCATAGGCCTATCAGGGGCGACACTTTCCGCCTTAACTTGATGTTTTATAAGAAGAGACTTTCTTGAAACGAAAAATATCATAAAAACGGAAAGTGTCGTCCCTGATTAGCCGGACTGCACAGGCTAATCTGGGACGACACTTTACGCACACGCATTAAACCCTTTTTCACAGAGCAAGGCCAAAATATATGTAGCTGTAGGCGCATTTGCACGTACCGGTATCGCAAAGAGCACCGGACCATCCGGATTGACAATAACACGAATAGGAGCCATTTGAATTCTCACACGAACCATTTTGGCATCTATGAATCTTCTCTATGCATTCGTTAATATCTGTATGCGATGAAGAAAGCAGCGTGATATCTTATTAGAATTTTCATTTTATTTTTAGAGCAACACCCCATAAACAACATACATAAATTGAAAGCTTAAAATATTTATATTGTAAAAAATCAAATTCGTGAACATGAATCTGCATTGTTTTAAATAAAGTCATGAACCACAATTTTTTTTTTTAACTACCTTAACTAAAAGTTCACATTTGAAAAAATAAGAACGCTACTGTGTATTGTTAATGGTTATAACAAATATGCTTTAAAGGGACCTTTTCACGTTTTGATAAATTCACAAAATTGAAAAAAAAAGGTTTCAGATTTGCAAATGTTTGTAGTTATGATGTTTGCGAGGCTACCGCATTACTGACCATTTACTATGCTCGAAAGTATCCATTACATGTATATTTTGACGATTTAAAAACTTTATAAATTATAAAACGTTACAAACGCAAAACGATTGAATAATTTGGGGGGTTCTGCTGTTATCATTATATTTTGTGACAATACGAGGAATTTCTTATATAAAGTGTAAAATGCAAAATGAGGTATGTTTTCACGGATGGCCGAGTGGTATAAGTCTTTTATTCAAAGGGTCAGTCATTCGAGTCCAATCTATAGTAACTTTCTTATTTCCTTAATTATTTTTTTGCTGTAGCAATTTAGTTCAAATGTTTTCATTTATCAATTCCAAGCATTTAAAGGCCTTAATACTGACAAACTTCAATACTTGCCAAAATCTGTTAAAAGGTCTCTTTAAACATACATTCCACCTTCGCATAACTTTATTGATAAATAATAGTTTTTAAGTAATGTCGCTGTATTTTCTTTTAATTTCAATGACATACATAATACAATAAATGGCATCAATTTTGTAAAAATATACTCACACATTTATGGGACATAGGTCATAAATAAATTACCGCACTCCTTATTATAGTTAATATCAAATGATAACACAGGTACAAGTATAAATCCAACCTTTGTCGCACAGTGGTCCAGTCCAGCCAGTCTCACACTTGCAGCTATAGGCACCTACTGTATTCTCACATCGCCCATGACCGCAATCAAACAACCCTTCTAGGCATTCGTTAACGTCTGAATATATCAGTCATGTACGCATGCAAACTATAACTTTCAGGATTTATTTTCAAGAATCGTCAGAATTAGCATAGTGTCCTTAGAGTAATACTTTTACTATTTGTTAAGTATTTGTTTAAATATAACACGAAATATTCTGATCAGTTTTGAATCGTTTAAATTTAGCAAATTATTGTAGAAACGCACTTCTTATTTGTTAAGTTCTTAATTGAACATATTTCTATGGCAAGCGGTTCGACGCATAATCCCAAGAAACTAGGTTTCCCATGAGAACCTAGGTTCTCAGAATGAGAACCTAGGTTCTCATGAGAACCAAGGTTGTCAAATAAGAACCTAGGTTATCATGAAAATCTAGGTTCTGATTTGAAAACTTGGGTTCTTGAAGCCATGTGCAATCTTCAAGCGAGAACCTACGTTCTCATTCTGAGAACCTAGGTTCTCATGAGAAACCTAGTTTCTTGGGATTATGCGTCGAACCGCAAAACTAAGTTTCTCATGAGAACCGAACCTAGGTTCTCAGGATGAGAACCTAGGTTCTCATGAGAAGCTACGTTTTCAAATGAGAACCTAGGTTCTCATGAAAACCTAGGTTCTCATTTGACAACTTAGATTCTTGAAGCCATGTGCAATCTTAAAGCGAGAACCTAGGTTCTCATGAGAACCTAGGTTTTCAAATGAGAACCTAGGTTCTCGTTTGAAAAATTGGGTTCTTGAAGCCATGTGCAATCTTCAAGCGAGAACCTAGGTTCTCATTCTGAGAACCTAGGTTCTCATGAGAAACCTTGTTTCTTGGGATTATGCGTCGAACCGCAAAACTAGGTTTCTCATGAGAACCGAACCTAGGTTCTCAGGATGAGAACCTAGGTTCTCATGAGAACCTAGGTTTTCAAACGAGAACCTAGGTTCTCATGAAAACCTAGGTTCTAATTTGAAAACTTGGGTTCTAGAAGCCATGTGCAATCTTCAAGCGAGAACCTAGGTTCTCATTCTGAGAACCTAGGTTCTCATGAGAAACCTAGTTTCTTGGGATTATGCGTCGAACCGCTTGCCATAGATTTCTTAATCCATATGCAATTTTGAACAAAACGTGAACACATTCTGAGATTACGTCAAACATTTACATTTTACTATCACTTGTCTCGGCGTCAGCACGATGCGCAATTGCTAAATTATTTCAAATGCCAGTCCCACATAACTACTTCTAAGATTCCATTTGCCCGCCGTCTATATTACTAGTAAGATAAGAATTCGAAAGAAATATAAAGGTGTTATTGACATGCATTAGAATCCACAGATACTTTGTTAAGAAGGAGAGGTGTATATAATTTAACTACTGCTATTCTTCTACACTAAACAGTATACAATTATTACATAATTACAATAATCGTAAATATTGTAAGTTAAATAATTCTAAAATAATTTATAAATAAGAAATTATTCCCATTTAGAGCACATGCTCTTTTTTTCAAATAAATAAGCTAAAAACAAACAAAACAAGACACAGATTGTGTTAATAGTTATGAAGTCATTCAATTATAATGTCAAGTCGTGCCTCTAAAAAGTGTTATACTACCTGTTACAATATGAAATTTATAGATCTAAATATGAACGGTAATACTTGTCTACAACTTTACGAAATATTGGTATTGACTTCAAGTTTTGTTAAAATATTAATGTAATGGTTATAAATGAGATCTAATATCAAACAAATGAACATTAATATTGACCTCGAAATTTGTTTAACCCATTTATGCCTAGTGGACTCTCCTTCTAAATTGGATCAATTTATTTCCAAAATTAGGGATGTCTAGTAAAGTTATTTATATATTTAGAATATTTCTTACAGAAATTCCTTTAAGCAAACATCATGCGGCGTCTCATCTGGGTCTTCGCTTTTTGCCAAGGCCTTTTTCAAGACGCTAGGCATAAATGGGTTGAATGAAAAATGTTGCCTTATATGACAAACCTTGGTCACAGTACCGTCCAGTCGTGCCTACCCGACACGTGCACGTGTATGAGCCCAAGGTGTTCACGCACGTGGACATGTTCATGCACGTGTGGGTCATCGAGGAGCACTCGTCCACGTCTGCAAATTAATATGAACCGCGCTCTGAGAAAACCGGACTTAATTCATGTGCTTAAAGTGTCGTCCCAGATTAGCGTGTGCAGCGTTCACAAGCTAATCAGAGACGACACTTTCCGCCAAAACTTGATGCGCGTTAAAAAGAGACTTCATTTAAAAGAAAAAAATCATAAAAGAAGAAATATAGGACGAATCATAATGTTTTAGTTTGTATGCAATGTATTCATTCATACAAGTGAATTCCTTTTTCATACACTAGTACACAATAACAAGAACGAGTTTTTAAATTCCAAGATATAAACACATTATTTTTAGACGCTCATTTGAAGCCATAATTTGACATTTAAGCATTGAAATATAAGCATAATACGTTTAACACAAACCTTGTCATATTCTTTGCAGGTATTTGTAGCATACAAAGTAATAACAGTACAGAACAGAACAGACAGTTTATTGTGACTTACACATAAGTACATCGTCTTTAATGCATATAATTATAAATAAAGTAATGTCACGTGTCAGAATACTATGAAGGTAACCAAATCATTATAACTATGTATGTTTGTTAGTAGGTTAAATGAAATTTAAGAACTAACTTAAATGCAATTTCTAAACAAAATAAGAACAGAGAACAATAACTATTTTGAACAGAAGAAGCATAATAATTGTAAAGGCAGAAAAAACAAGTTATAACGTTTAATTTACTTTGGTAATGCATGTTTTGAATATCAAGTTTATTTAATTTAATTTTTGTTCCGATATAGCAACTAATGTATATAGAATGCTAAATTCCATTAAAAATAGTGTGATTATCTGCAAGCATGTACAATTATTATCTTTCTTATCAGATTTTTAAAATCCTAATGTATAAACATCCTAGTCTGTATGTGGTCGTGAACGTATTGATTATAATTGTATTCTGGTAGATTGATATTTATTTCCACCAAACATTTTAGCCGCGCTTTGGGAAAACGGGGCGTAATACATTTGCGTAAAGTGTTCGCACGGGCTAATCAGGAACGACACTGTCCGTTTTCAATGAATCTTTCGTTTAAGGGAATACTCTTCCATAGCGAAAATCTAGTTAAGGCGTAGAAGGCATCCCTGATTATCCTGTGCATAATACACAGGCTAATCTGGGACGGCACTTTACGCACATGCATGAAGCCCGTTTTATGAGTGCGCGGCTTATATGGATTATCTGTACCTGATTCGCACAACCTCCCCGTCCATCCGACAGCACAGCGACACTCGTAGGCACCAACAGAGTTAACGCAGGTAGACGAATGTTGGCAGTTATGGGTCCCTGATGTGCATTCGTCAATGTCTGGTCGTGAAATAATACGATGACAGTATAGTGCACCAAATGTTGTTATGTTAAACTTAAGTTTATACATAAGAGTTTATAGAAACGGTTTATATTTCTTTTTGTAAAACATTGTGTTCTTGTTACATATTTATTAAAAATGGCCCCTTTACAATTCCAATCAAACTTCGGGAAAAAGCTAAACAGTTTGAGATTTCTATAATGGGATCATATCATATATAATCAAGCGTTTCTCAATTTGCCACCTTTTACATACTGCATGCATGGTACTGTATATGAAAATAAGCAGTCATAAACAATTATCGTTAATTTGCATAATATTACAAACATTGAGAAAAAACCGTGACGTATAACTAAATACTAAATTGTACTTAGTTCGCATTTAGATATTGTGCGCAGCAATATAAAACTCTCTTTTATCCTTAAACGAGAATAATTGCAGTTTAATTCCAAATTACATGTGTTCAAACGAATACCGACTAGTTTTAACTTAAATCGAATTTTGAGGAAACAACTATGTAAAAGGCTAAAAATGTCTGTAACAATGAGTTCTTGTAATAATATATATAATCATACATAATTATATCGTTGCTTATTGTGCCACCATTACATACTATAGGCTATTTTATAAGACAAAACACATACCTAGCCGGTTAAAACAAGCATCAGTAATTAACGAACAATACTGTTTACTTAACATAATGTACTTCTTGATTTAGTTTGATATATAAGCAATAATTTATACAGACAATTAATACTATAAATATATTATTTTAATAGGTTAATCTGGTACTATGCTATGACATTATATTTGGATCCGTATATATAATGTATTAATTTTATAAAAAGCAACCACCTTAAAACTCACTCCATATACCATAGCATGCATAGAATCTTACCTATCGAGCATGTTGCCCCAGTAAAGCCGGTGCCCGTGCAGTCGCACGTGAACGAACCCAGATTGTTCACGCAAGATCCGCGAAAGCAAAGTGTAGTTCCGTTTAAACATTCGTTGACATCTACAAAACATTGAATTTCGTCCAATTTACATTTTAATGCGAACAGTAAGTACAGAAAAAACCCACACCAATGTTCAATTTTTCTTTGGTCTAATTTGCAAATCTAAGACCCTTTTCAAATATAAATGAATGTTTATATATTTATTTTACAATAATAACAACACACAAACTCCACTGACTGTTCGGTTCACATCAATGTCAAGTATATGTTAATGTTCAGTGGTACAACTATAGAAAAATGTCGTACTGACACTCTAATGGACGGTTACAAAAACAATAAGAAACACCAACAGTTTAAACTATCATTGAACAAGAATGTGCATTTTATCAATGTGTTTTGCCTTGTTGTTGAGCCTTTATGCACTGTCTACAAACGCTCGATTTGTCTTTGTAGATTTGTCTTTGTGCTAGTTAAAAGTACCCCATATACTCTTAATTATGCAACAAAGTGCCCGTGGTACGGGAAATATATAATTGCAAGTACCCCGGAGTATGGCCAGGTGCCTTAAAGCGTATTTTCCGTACTCGGTGTACTTTGTAGTAAATGTAATAGTACCCGGGGTACTTTTAAGTCGTACATGAGTCTAAAACGGCCAAATGAACTTTACTAACGACTTTGAACATACCGACATCACACTTTGCGGACGTCCATCCGACTGAGCAGGTACACGTGTAGGAACCTATCGTGTTGACGCAGACCCCGTTTGCGCATGTGTGGTTCCCAGACGCACACTCGTTGACGTCTGTTAATGAATACACAATCGTAAAATAATTGCTATTGTAATCTGTGTGTTATGTGTATTTGGCGAATGGTAAAGTTATTTTATTACATCTATGAGTTAAGCAAGTTCTTAAATATTTGAAATTACGAACAAATGTGAAGTACCTTATTTTAGTATATGTATTGATGATGTCATGTACGTTATGATATATGGGCGAGATCATAGGTTTCGAAACAATAAAGGTCGGCATTATATATTTATCTCTGAATTAATAAGGTGTACACATAAACTTTTTTAAACCCATCTGAGTAAATATTACATTATTGATACCTAAATATTAATACAAATTATGGACCTTGAAGCTTTATTATCATTCATGTATTGATGCGCTTTCATAATCATCACCGCAAAAAACAACACAATATTCATCGAACCCGAAAAATAAATATACTTTGCATTATACCAACAGACAGAAACATTAACCTGCCTACCTTCACTACAGTTGACTCCTGCCCAGCCGGAATCACATATACATGTATATGTGCCTTCTGTGTTATTGCAGAAGCCGTGTGTGCACAGGTCTGTAACCGTCTGACACTCGTTGATTTCTAAAACATCAATTTGGTCTTATGAAATATGAGGCTAGAGTAACTCAAGAACAACCTGCTAATCTGGGACGACACTTTGCACACGTGCATTACACAGAGCACCGTCCATATGTTTATGATTTTAATAGAGATGAACACTAGCTGGATCCACATGCACATGTCCCAAATTAAGTATGGTGTGACCCTAGATACCTGAAACGATGTATGTTCTATATACATGCCCTAAATTAATTGTGGTGTGACCCTACATATCTGAGCAAAACTGTATGTTCCCTTTACATGCCCCATATTAATTGTGGTGTGACCCTAGATATCTGAGAAAAAATGCATGTTCTCTCTACGTGCCCAAATTAATTGTGGTGTGACCCTAGATATCTGAGACAAAACGTATATTCTCTCTACCTTCCCCAATTTAATTGTGGTGTGACCCTAGATACCTGAGAAAAAATTTATATTCTCTCTACATGCCCAAAATTAACTGTGGTGTGACCCTAGATACCTGAGATAAAATGTATGTTCTCTCTACATGCTCCAAATTAATTGTGATGCGACCCTAGATACATGAGAAAAAATGTATGTTCTCTCTAAATTCCCCAAATTAATTGTGGTGTGACCCTAGATACCTGAGATAAAATGTATGTTCTCTCTACATTCCCCAAATTAACTGTGGTGCGACCCTAGATACCTGAGAAAAAATGTATGTTCTCTCTACATGCCCCGAGTTAATTGTGGGGTGACCCTAGATACCTGAGAAAAAACATGTATGTTTTCTCTACATGCTCCAAATTAATTGTGGTGTGACCCTAGATACCTGAGATAAAATGTATGTTTTCTCTAAATTCCCCAAATTAATTGTTGTGTGACCCTTGATACCTGAGATTAAATGTATGTTCTTTCTACATTCCCCAAATTAACTGTGGTGCGACCCTAGATACCTGAGAAAAAATGTATGTTTTCTCTACATGCCCCAAATTAATTGTGGTGTGACCCTAGATACATGACAAAAATATTTATGGTTTCTCTTCATGCTCCAAATTAATTGTGGTGTGACCCTAAATACCTGAGAAAAAATGTATGCTCTCTCTACATGCCCCAAATTATTTGTGGTGTGACCCTAGCTATCTGAGTAAAAATGTATGTTATCAACATGCCCCAAATTAATTGTGTTTTGACCCTAGATGTGTGAGATAAAATTGTATGTTCTCCCTACAAAAAGTATTGAAAGAACGATGCGGGAAAACCGTTTTCTTTATGACCCCTTAAGGCCTTTAAAACAACAATCATTACAAAGGTTTACCTATTTCACACGTTGGTCCGGTCCATCCGGAAGGACAGACGCATTTGTAGGAGCCTGCAGTATTCTGACACGTGCCTCGTGTGCAAGGGCTGGGAATAGCCGCACATTCATCGAAATCTGGGAAATACATTTATAACTTCATGCACTTGTAAATGCATCCATTTGGGAAGAACATGTATTACAATAAATTGCATGCATTTAATTATTGTGCTCTTAAGCTGTGTAACATAACACAACCCAACTGACAAATTGTCCTGCTTAATGCCGTGCGTCATTACAGTCCGCAAATAAACCATGCCTTTATAAATTATGCCGGTCCCTTACCCTTTCAGCGTTGGAACCGAATTTTAAAGGCCTTTGCAAACAGTTTGGATCCAGATGAGACACCACAGAACGTGGCGTCTCATCAGGATCCAAACTGTTTGCTATTCTGATAGTATTCTTTGAAAAAAAATCGAAGGAAATGCTAATTTTAGAAATTCAGCAGACGACATTTTAGCAGACTACAAACTTCCCAGCATGCAAAGGGCTAATCCATTCTCAACTGAACGTTCAAGTGTAAGTTCACCAATATCGATTTTAAATCGAATCCTTTCTCTCAATCATTTTAAGTAAAATATTGCCGCTTTGCCGACAAATATCATTTGTAAAAATTGATCTTAATACATATGTTTAAATATATGTTCCCCGCTCTGGTATAACGGGGTTTAATGCGTGTGCGTTAATGGTCATCCAAGATTAGCTTGTGCAATCCGCACAGGCTAATCAAGGACGACACTTTCCGTTTGAACTGGATTTTCGCTGCATTTGAAGAGACGTCCTCAAAATGAACAAGATATGAGTTTTTCAGAAACGCTATGTCCCCTTCTGCGCCGCTTTGAAGCTATATATTTGAGCTTTGACCTTGAAGGATGACCTTGACCTTGACCTTTCACCACTTAAAATGCGCAGCTCCATCAGATACACATGCATGCCACATATCAAGTTGCTATCTTTAATATTGCAAAAGTTATGGCAAATGTTAAAGTTTGTGCAAACAAACACACAAACACACAAACAAACAGACAGGGCAAAAACAATATGTCCCCCACTATAGTGGTGGGGGACATAAAAATCCCTTAAACGCGGAAAGTGTCGTCTTTGATAAACTAGTATTGACTGCACATGATAATCTGTGTCGATAGTTTACGCACATGAATTAAACACCTTTTTCACAGAGCGAGGTACATATGCATTTCCCATTGCACAGTCAATATGTTACCTAGGTTACACGTGCTTCCCCACCACCCTGCGTTGCACGTGCAGGTGAACGACCCCTCACTGTTCACGCACTGTCCGTTCGCACACGTGTGTGTGTTCAATGTGCACTCGTCTTTATCTGAAACGTATGGACTGGATTATGTGATTGGAGTCATAACATGAAACATATATGAATCGCGGTCTGAGAAAACGGGGTTAAATGCATGTGCGACATGTGCCGTCCCAGATTAGCCTGTGCAATCCGCACAAGCTAATCAATGACGACACTTTCCGCCTTTACTGGATTTTCGCTAAATTGGAAGTCACGTCTTAAAAATGAATAAATCCTTAAACGCGGAAAGTGTAATCCTTGATAACCCAGTGCGGGCTGCACAGGCAAATCTGGGACGACTCTTCACGTACACGCATTTAACCCTCATTTCACAGAGCGAAGCTGATAAAATAATGACAAAAGTATGTGTTTTTGCACTTCTTAAAGTATGTGTAAAAATGGAAATACAATTCGAATGCACATAAACATAATTATACTAAATAATAAGGTTTTGAACTAACCGCTCATTCGAAGTGACATAACTGAAGTCTATATGCCACATACAGAATAATGTTATCTTGATACAAATTATATCATTCATATACTGGTTTCTATGGTGGACATTTTACCGTTCTTGCAATATGTTCCTTGATATCCCGGTGGGCAGACGCACGTGTATGAACCATTATTGTTCAAGCACGTGGCGCCATTTGAACACTGGTGGGAACCAGCAAGACATTCATCAACATCTGAAAGTAAACAAATATATAAGCCGCGGCAGGCGAAAGTGGGTCTGAAGCCATTTGCGGCCATAGTAGCTCCGGGACAGACTTCGAATCCGCGCAGCCTTGTAAGGAGCTACCATGAGCACTAATTGGACAAAGAAACCTTGCGTGACTTTGCGGTGGAAATCGTACCTTATTAACCAGACTGCGCAATGGCAACTGGAGCTACGCTTGACGCCTAAGGCACAATACCGACTTTCGCATGACGCGACTCATATCATGAAAATGGTATTTACAATAGTATGATTCCACATGAGGTCCAAAATTAGCATAGTCATATCACGTAATGTGCATGCGCTAAAACACTAGACGTAAACACGTGTATTTGCTATTTATTACATGAAATTGCTTTTTTTTTATAATGTATTATTATATAGAATTTTAGCGCTAGTTTTAGTCACATTCTTACCAATCATTATTTTTATACGAATTTGTTACAACTTTCGAAGCTTTTGTTTAGAAAACAACTGAGGAAATTATCTAGCATTACTAGATATTTTAGTCAAGATTATTATACTTACATCGTATTGAAACAGGTAATTGAACAAGCACAGATACAGCGAAACAAAATAATTCAATCTCGATTTCAAATAATATTTTGATTATTATTTCTATCTGATTCGTATCTACTTGATAAAGCTTGCGTTGAGCGTACATAACGTTCACCCTACCTTGAGCACACGAAGGTCCGGCCCAGCCGCTTGAGCAAGAACATGAGAAGGAGCCCGGGCTGTTCACGCATGTGGCGCCGTTGTGGCAGATAAAGGTTCCCCTGGTGCATTCGTTGATATCTGCGCATTGTATGTCAGAATGTTTATAGGAATTGGTGCTTGCGTTAACCAAAACCTTCATAAGTTATGTGAGCTTTGAAGATTTAAGACGCTTTTTTCCATCAAGCAATAAATGGATGCATTACTTTTATATTGAAACAAAAATACAATACCTAAAATACATTTGTCTTTCTGTCTACACGTAAGGAAATTTTCACATACTATTATACATTTCCTTTAACCTAAAGCAAACTGCAATACAATCCCGTTGTTGTTTCGGTAAAACTTCGCTCTCCCTTCTGACTATCAATTGTGTCTATATATCTTTATTAATATTCAATTCAATTTGTTTTAGGGTTGCAGCAAATTTTGAAAAGTCGTCAATAACACATGCTTTTTGTCAATTTGTATGTATTGACCTTCCGGCATACGTCTTCATCATGATCATTTCAAACATATGTCAGCAATGCCCAACAACGTTATTTTCGTGATGATAAATTTCAGAACTCAGCCGATTGGGTATACATTGATGGTCTTGATTGATCGTTATCCATTGAAAGTGACCAAAGTGATTTCAAGACGTAAAGCGAAGATTTAACAGGAAATGTTGCAGATTTGTTCATTGACTGCAAGCATTTATTGCACCCTATCTTCTACACATGTTCAAGAACATTTTATACTCAGGATTTTAACCAAATTCTTGGACAACATAAGTTATTGTTCCAAGCTATAAACAAGAGCACCGCCTTGCGGGTTCAGACCGCTGATCTATTTTTCTTTTTAAAGGTGTAGGGACCTATCTCAATTTCAATCATAAAGGAGGGAGGGATGGAGTGAAGAGGGGTGTATAGTGTGGGGGTGTGGTCATTTATTAGATTATCTTCCAAAAATGCAAAAAAATGCAAGCATTTATTGCACCCTATCTTCTACACATGTTCAAGAACATTTTTTTACTCGGGAATTTAACCAAATTCTTGGACAACATGCGTTATTGTTCCAAGCCATAAACAAGGGCACCGCCTTGCGGGTGCAGACCGCTCATCTATTTTTCTTTTTAAAGGTGTAGGGACCTATCTCAATTTTCAATCACAAAGGAGGGAGGGGGTGGAGTGAGAGGGGTGTATAGTGTGGGGGTGTGGTCATTTATTAGATTATCTTCAAAAAATGCAAAAAAATGCAAAAACAAATCTTTATTTTTTTAATTTTTTTTTGGTGGGGGGGGGGGAGGATTCTTGGGTGGGATGATTGGACGGCATTTCAAATATAAAATAATAAAAATAAATATTTGTGTTTTTTAACCATGTTTGAAAAAACAAAGAGACGTGTTTTTCAGAAACACAATGCCCCCTATTGCACCGCTTTGAAATTATTTATTTTTTAACTTTGACCGTGAAGGATGACCTTGACCTTGAACTTCCACCACTCAAAATGTGCAGCTTCATGATAACGCCGCTTTGAATTAATTTGTTTACCTTTGACATTGAAGGATGACCTTGACCTTGAAGAATGACCTTGACTTTCAACTTCCACCACTCAAATGTGCAGCTTCATGAGAACGCTGCTTTGATTATTTTTTTTTACCTTTGACCATGAAGGATGACCTTGACCTTGAAATTCCACCACTCAAAATGTGCAGCTTCATGAGAACGCCGCTTTGAAAAATATATTTATTTTTTTGACCTTGAAGGATGACCTTGACCTTGAACTTCTACCACTCAAAATGTGCAGCTTCATGAGATACACATGCATGCCAAATATCACGTTTCTATCTTCAATATTAAAAAAATTATGGCCAAGTTTAAAGTTTTCGGACGGACCAACGCCATATATGACATTTGACCTTGAATGATAACCTTGACCTTCACCATTCACCACTCAAAATGTTCAGCTCCATGAGATACACATGCATGCCAAATATCAAGTTGCTTTCTTCAATATTGAACAAGTTGTGGCCAATGATAAAGTTTTCGGACGGACAGACACCATAAATTTGACATTTGACCTTGAAGGATGACCTTGACTTTTCACCATTTTCAAAATGTGCAGCTCTATGAGATACACATGCATGCCAAATATCAAGTTGCTATCATCAAAAGTGAAAAAGTTATGACCAATGTTAATTTTTTTTTCGGACGGACTGACTGACTGACATACTGACGGACAGTTCAACTGCTATATGCCACCCTACCGGGGGCATAAAAATGATCTTTTTGGGGGGGTGGGGGTTGGGGTGGGGGGTATAGTGTGAGGGTGTGGTGGTCATTTATTAGATGATCTTTAATTAAAAAAAATAATGGGGGAGGGGATTGGGAGGGATTCTGGGGGATTCGGGGGAAGTGGGGGATGTTTTGGGTGGAGTCTATTGTGGTATGTCAGATAAGAGTTGTTTTGTCAAAGTATCAATCGAATCTATTCATAAATAAAGAAGTTATGGCAATTTTAGCAAAATTTAATAATTTGACCTTGAGAGTCAAGGTCATTCAAAGTTCATGGTAAAATTCAACTTGCCAGGTATAGTACCTTCATGATAGCATGAAGGTATTTGAAGTTTAAAAGCAATAGCATTGATACTTTAGAAGTAAAGTGGATGTAAACACAAAATGTACCCATATATTCAAAGTTTCTAAGTCAAAAAAGGGCCATAATTCCGTAAAAATGACAATCATAGTTATGCAACTTGTCCTTTACTGTCCCCTTATGATAGTTTGCGAGTGTTCCAAGTATGAAAGCAATATATATGATACTTAAGGGGTAAAGTGGACCAAAACACAAAACTTAACCAAAGTTTCAAGTATAAAGGGCCCATGATTCCGTCAAAATGCCAGTCAGAGTTACATAACTGCACAGTCCCCTTACTATAGTTAGTAAGTGTTGCAAGTATGAAAGCAATAGCTTTGATACTTTAGGAAAAAAGTGGACCTAAACACAAAACTTAACGAAATTTTCAATTTTTCAAGTATAAAAAGGGCACATAATTCTGTCAAAATGCCAGTAAGAGTTACATAACTTTGCCTGCACAGTCCCCTTATGATAGTTAGTAAGTGTTGCAAGTATGAAAGCAATAGCTTTGATACTTAAGGAATAAAATGGACCTTAACACAAAACTTAACCAAAATTTTCAATTTTCTAAGTATAAAAAGGGCACATAATTCTGTCAAAATGCACGCCAGAGTTATCTAACTTTGCCTGCCCAGTCCCCTCATGATAGTAAGTAAGTGTACCAAGTTTGAATGCAATAGCATTGATACTTTATGAGAAAAGTGGACCTAAACGCTAAACTTAACCGGACGCCGACACCGACGCCGACGCCAAGGTGATGAGAATAGCTCATTTTTTTTTTCAAAAAATAGATGAGCTAAAAAAGGTGAAAAGGATATTCTCTCTAACTATACTATAGAGGCTATAGAGGAATCACATTGGTAAATACAATGTATTAAAAAATCATTAATCCTTCGTTATCGCATTAATAAGAGGTGTGAAAGTGAACATATATTTAACGAAGCTCAAATTGGATCCAGAGATAGCCGTAATACGGTTGATTGCATTTTGTACTACACACTGTAAGTAAATACATTTTAGCAAACAATAGTAAACTCTACAGTGCATTTATAGATCATGAAAAAGCATTTGACACGGTCATCCATGACTAATTATGAGTAAAATTCATTCAGTCGTGTGTGAGTTTTAATGTGCTACATGTGCTGAAGTAATTCTATAAAATGTTAGACCCTGTGTTAAAGACAACAGTTGTGTTTCACAATTCTTTGATATTGCATTAGGGGTAAAGCAAGGGCAGCCTCGTTCTCCTAACATATTTGTTCTGTTTATAAATGATATAAATGACAGCTGAGACTTTAAGAAGCCCACATGCCAACATGTAGACAGACTTTCCTTACATATGTTATTGTTTGCGGATGACATGTATGCATATTTTAAAACACGATAAACATCGTAGAGCAATATAAATATGAAATGCAAATATGTCTATATGATTTGTAATTTTTTATACAACTTTCAAGGTCCATTTACCGGTCCTGCACAGTTGTCCTTCATACCCGGCGAGACAATTACATCTGTACGAGCCAATCGAATTCTGGCAAGTGGCTCCATTAGCGCATTGAGCAACGCCACTCGTGCATTCATTCACATCTGAAACGTTCGACAATTCTATTTCTTGTAATATTAGCCTACATGCCATCTTTAGAGGTATACTTTTGTAAATAACTCAAACGAGGGATATCAATGCCAATCAACAATGCTCTTCATTTTACAATGGATCCAGGAAAGTTAAAAACAATTTGTACAACTATTTTGATATTGGTATCGCAAAAGAGGAAATCAAAGAAAAAATGAAGCATTTACACGCATGATATTTAATGTGATAAAATGGTAACTTTGAATGTCTTTATTAATTACATTATTTAAGCTCTTGTTACTAAAACACACGTGACTAGTTAATATTCGAGTGATACAAATATTATTGAAGCTGAGAATTAGGAACAGGCTTCTTTTAACGAATAATACGTGATTAATTTGTCACATACACCAAAAGAAAAGAAAATATGGCATTGCACAAAGAGATAAATTATGCTCAAAAGTGATACAGGAGAACTCAACGTTTAAACTAATTGTAGAATGTAGTACAAAGTACATACACATAATTATGTGCTTGAAGTACATGTATTAGATTTTTTAAATAAACTTGTTAATACGGAAAACCATTTAAACGTTGAAAATGTTTTTCGGAAAAAACCTTGTTCACAAGTTTCTCCCATCCAGGCCTCCATACAAGTACAAGTGAATTTTCCATGGGTATTTACACAGGTTGCCCCATTTCTACATGTGTGGGTGCCTTTGTTGCATTCATCAATGTCTGGAAAAAATATTATACAAGATTGACTTTTTCATTAAAAAAAAGATTATACTAGATTGACTTTTTTATTTAAAATACAATTTCATATTAAAACATTTGGCTTATGGTCTATGGTGAACGTTTTGACCAGTTTTAAGATGGACAAAGAAGCAAACATACAATCGTCAACGGTTTTGTGTGTGGTTTTCCTGTACGAAAATAATCTTTTGAAATTGTTCTCTCAAAAGAACAAAGAACTACAAAAGAATTGGTTGCTTGCATTTGGAAAAAACAACAACACTTAATAATACACGTTATTTCTTACAAACCTGCTTGGAACCTTTGCTTCATCAGTAAAAGATATAGTGAGAATAGTCCACAGTCAGACATTGTCTACTATTGGCAACAATAATTACTCTCCAGATACTGTATCCAGAGTTATTCGTAAATGCAATGATGTTGTTTTTAAATAAAGAACATGCATATACCTCTCTGACAGTATTGTCCGTCGAATCCCGAGGCGCAGGTACAACTGTGGGAGCCGGGATTGTTCACACACGTGCCGCCATTCTGACAGGTCGCGAGCCCCAAGAAGCATTCATCAACATCTAGGGAATGAATTGTACAAAGTATAGATTTCATATAGTGAATTGATGTTTATTGTAAATATACTTAATAAATAAATGCGAAAGAGTTCCGAACAATAAGCCTTTGCAAGTTTAATATACAATCAAATATTCATATCAATTAATGTAAAACTGAATTCGATTTGAAAAAATGTACTATACAACAGTGGTTCAGTCTTTATAATACAATTAAAAGGATAAAGCAGTTAGTACACACATATTAACACAGGCTGATAATACCAGGTTAGACTAGAACACTGGCAATACTTTGTGTTAATAACCTTTGATGGATGTCGCAACCTCAAATGTTGCATAAAACTTTCTTGTTTCCAGCCTTAACAGTTAACAAGTACTTCATACATTGCTTCTTAAAATATGTATGTCATCAAAGTTGTCATTCATTTTAGAGAAAAAACTGTACAATGCAAAGTTAATGGGTATTTGACTTTATCAAACGTTGCATCATTACCGTTGCCACACGACTTTCCGGTCCAACCAGCGAGGCACGTGCAGCTATATGTGCCAGGGAGATCTACGCACGTGGCTCCGTTCAGACACGTGTGCGTCCCATCCGTGCACTCATTGATGTCTTATAAATACAAGGTTGAAAAACTCAAAATATTGCTTTCGAAATATATGTATTTGATTCGGTATAGGTCATTTTGTGCGTGATAATTGTCGATAAATATATAGGATTTGTCATTTAATTTGCTCAGCAATTTTTGTAGAAAGCGAGCATTTGGAGCAGCTTATTAAATAGTTTCCTGTCGCGGTTAACAAATTATGGTATGACAATACAAAGAGCTTTCTCGAGATCTTCCACTAAGATCAAAATAACATTCCACATTTTGTTAGTAGTCCAAATGATCATGCGCAATGACAATCAATAAAACAGTACCAAATTAAAACGCTCAAAATGTCAACTTTAGAAAATGTAAGTAGAAGTTGTTATACAAGGGGTACAACGCACATCAAATGTTTTACTATTAATCACATTGATGTTATAATTTAAAGGGGCCTTTTCACGTTTCGGTTAATTGACCAAATAAAAAAAATATTTCAGATTCGCAAATTTTCGTTGTAGTTATGCTATCTGTAAGAAAACAGTAATACTGAACATTAACCATGCTCTAAAATATACATTATATGCATTTTTAACGATTAAAAAAAACGTTATATTTTGTGTCACTACGAGGATTGCTTATATAGAGTATAAAATACATCGCTCATTCTATTAGCGCCGATTGTCAAGTGGTCTAAGCGTAAGACTTTTACCCCAGGGGTCAGTTATTCGAGCTCGGTTGAGGGTTACTTTTTTCTTTCTTTACTTGTACCCTTGCTTTTTACTGGAGCTCTTTAGATCCAATGCTCACATTAGTAAATATGAAGCATTTAATTTCAAACTTAAATCTGTAAAAAAGGCCCCTTTAAAGATCCCAAGTACCACTTGATTTCAGTGAAAGTCTAAGATTATAGTCAAATGTCCCTGCTTTTTTCCTTGTTCCAGAGATTATTTGTTTCTAACTCCCAATACTATATGCATGTTTCAATATTTGTAATGTATACGTATAGACAAATTATTCACGCCAGAATCAGAACAAATGCCAGTACTCTGTGAGCAGTTGAGTCCGATCCATCCGGTTCTGCATACGCATATGAAACCCCCGGGCGTATTGGAGCATGCGCCGTTCTGACAATTGTGAGAGCCGACGTTACATTCGTTGACATCTAAACAGAAACAGATAGACCATTTGAGACACGCTCTGTATAACCCGAGCTTAATGTATGTGCTCTAAGTAGTGTCCCGTGTTACGCACAGTCAACACAGTGACTACACATTCCGCTTGTTTAGCGTTTTTCGTTTGAAGGACGTCCCTTCTTTACGAAAGTCCAGTCTAGGCGGAAAGTTACGTCCGTTATTAGCCTGTGCATACTGCACAGGCTAGTGTGCGACGACGGCATACGCACATGCATTAAGCCCGGTTTTCCCAGAGCACGACTCGTTTACATTAAGAATTTGTGAAGATATCGTCTTTCGTTTCCAAATGTTATTTGTCCGCTGCATAATTCCTTAATGGAGAACAATACTGGCTACACAAAACATGTATTTGCCAACCTTCTGATATTTGAAAATAGGTACATTCGAAAAATATCTGATACCGACCAAATATTCATGCGTGCAATTAGATATGAATAAATAAAACACCAAATAAAAACGTTTAAGAAAACGCTAGTTTGTGATGCTACAACTATCCGGACCAGAGTAATTGGCTGAATTGTGCAGTTTAAAATAATTACTGTAAGTATATTCATTAAATGCTAGAGATATGCAAGATTTCAAGGAATTAAATAATAAATCAAACTTAAGAAATCAGAAATCTGTGCGTTAAGCTGTTAAGTACTAATTATCTAACACAAATTGTATCGTATTTGTGTTGTGTTTGATAAAACACATACCCCAACTGGGCATGCAAATAATGCAACACCACATATTATCTTTTTAGTGTACATTTGTAATTGTTATAAGATTTTTCAAACATACCCGTTTCGCATGTGGGCCCTTGCCAACCGGCGACGCACGTGCACTGTGCACCACCCGCGGTATTCGTGCACGTGGCATTATTCTTGCAGAGCGCAGACGTGCATTCATCCACATCTGCAATTAAAAAGCAAAGCAGCCTTTAGTTAATTTGTTGTCCCCCATCATTTTACAGCTTTTTATCTGGAGTATGCGCAACAGATAACATCTAACGGATCATGCGTACAAGATAACATTCTAATCTGAGACGACACTTAATGCACATGCATTAAGCCCCGTTTTCTCAGAGCGAGACTTAATTATGATGAGAGAAAACCACCGACCTCGTTCGCAGTTCCGTCCCGTCCATTCCTTCGTACAGACGCACCGATAGTCGCCGGGCATATTTTGGCACACGCCACCGTTCTGGCACAGATTTTGGTTCAGAGAACACTCGTCTAGGTCTGGAAATACAGCAAAGAAATCACAATGCTTGCGTAATGTTTAAAAGCCAATTCATACTCAAAAGTAACGAATATTTCGTAAAATATTTGGAAAGATAAAATGCATGATACATTACCTTGATCGCAAAGTGTCCCAGTCCATTCGGGCATACACGTACATACGAACGAACCATTTGTGTCCCGGCAGTTGACGCTGTTGACGCATTTACCGATAGCACATTCGTTGATATCTGTGACAACCAGAATACAGTGTGTGAGTACCCAGTAACCGATAGTCAATCTTCAATTGATATAACTTATGGTTAATTGAAAGTCTAAAACAACACCAGCAAGGGCATCATGGAAAGAGCTTCTTAGTGAGTCGGAGTTATGCAGACATTGACAACTTTACTATGTAATGCTTATGTTTATGTGTTTGCTGTTTTACTACAAATGATACGTGCTGTGCTTGTAATTGTTATTAATCTTATTATTTATCACATGACGTTTCTCAGTATCAACCGCTTTTTGTTTTAACCATACGTTTGCATTAAAAACTTTGAATTCCGGTCTATAAACTACCGGTAAGTTGTTTTTCTAACTTGTACAACCACTAAATATTTGTTCATTTACATGACGTAAGTCCATTTTTAAAGCTCATTTCTTTCATTTCAAGCTAAAAACATAAACCAAGCGGAAAATAGCAGATCAGGTTAGGGTCATATATAATTATATGTATATTACACGGCATAAAAACCTGAGCCGAATTCCCAGACTCGTTGTATAGATTTTACAGTTCTCGCTAAAAGGGACTGTCAACCACGACGACGAAGAAAAGAAAAGTTGTAAAATACCGTATTTTAAAAAAATTATTAGTTAATATTGATTAAAATATCACGACTGGTATATTACATTACTTGAAAAAAGTTGGTGAGTTTTCATATTTTCAGTATATTCGGTAATAAATTTTACTGGGTATGTCTACCAGGTAACTACCAGTTAACAATAAATAACCTCAGTAGATTGATCATCATCGTCACGTGGTAAACCAAGGAATGCAAATTGTGCATACGTAGTGAATTGAATATATTATAAATATATAATGATCAATCTACTCGCGTAATTTATAGTGTGTATATGTCACCTATTTTCGCGGTGTACTTTCGATTTCACATCGCGAAATTTTATTACCGTATATACTGAAAATATGAACTGTTGTCAAGTAATGTTATATACCAGTCTTGATATTTTAATCAATATAAACTAATAATTGTAAAAAATACGGTATTTTAGAACTTTTCTTTTTTCTTCATTCATGGTTGACAGTCCCTTGATATCTTTATTCAACATAAATCTAGTAATCTGTATGTAATCTTCTACTCACTGATTTCGCAATGCTGTCCCTCCCAGCCCTCCGCACACTTGCACTCGTACGAGTTGAAGTAGTTCGTACAGTTTGCTCCATTCTTGCAGAACGGGGGAACTATAGTGCACTCGTTGATATCTGAAGCATGCAGATTTGTTACTTGAACCATAATGTACTGGTAGTCATATGTATGATTCTTAAACGTTTTTGCGATATAATCGTTCGCGTTTTGCACCTTCTATTCTTCTACTGTAATTTGAAGACCGCCAGTCTTGGCAATTCAGAACTATTGAAATTAGTTTCGACTAATGAATATGTTCGCCGTGGCGTAATGGATAAGGTGTCCGCCTAGCGATCGGGAGGTCACGGGGAGCTTTCTCGAGATCTTCCACAAAGACACCAAGTACTGTTTATAGGCCAAGGTAACGGACTCGAGAGCGTTTCTATAAGCCCGAGGCTTTCGATGCAATCGAGCTAAAACAAATCGGTTTAAAACTAAAGGAAACACATATTCACATCGGCTAACATATATTTAAAAATAATCATGTGGGTACAATCAAAATACGGATACACTCATACACTCAACCATTCATAAAAATAATAGACAATGAAACACGATGAAATGTACTGAGTTAAAACCTATATAGTTTAGCTCGATTGTATCAAAAGCATAATGCTTATTTAAACCATGCTCGAGCCCGTTTCTTGGGACTAGAGCCAGTACTTTGAGGAGATCTAAAGAACGCTGCTAATTGGGGGTCGAACCCGTGACCTCATGAAATGTATTGAGACAATAAACATGTCACTACTTACTCGTTTTCTACCGATGTCTTGTAAAAATATTTTGCCAGTGATGTCTCGGCGGGCGGAATTTTCAATAATATAAGTTTGCAGTAACTGTTATCAAGCGTTGCGGGAGCTCGCCTACCTGAGACCCGAAACGACTGATCTGTATTATGATTTTTCAATGAGCATTTCACAGCTCGGCAAATATATAGTTAACACATGCATTTTGAGCCAGTGCTATGTTGCTATGCTATGGGGTTAAAATTGATTTACACTTAAATGTATCATGAATATTGCTGGGCCAAGTGTGATGTTGAGCGCTTTAAAACCGGTTTAAACCCCCCAATGCTTTGCATTGACCGTTCCAAGGCCGTGACCCCAGCTTTATTCTTTTATGTGTTATGAGTGTTGTTTTGTATTGTGCTGTCTTGTGCTGATTTGTACGGTTATGGCAATTGGTCACTTGCCTTAAATAAAGGACCAACTAATTGTATATAATGAGAATTCAATACTGCTCCAGCAGCTGGAGTTTCACTTCTTTATATTGGGCGAAGAAGTTAGACTATCGAGTTTTTCCTAGCTTTTTGTTAGTTTGCCAAGTCAGATATGTTACACGTATAAAACCTGATCCAGTTTCGAACTCCACAAAGATGTCATGTAATAGTCTGGCAACGTTTCGATTACATGCAATAAATGCGGTTACTAGAGTTCTCAAAGCTTTTTATCGCATATGACCTAGCGACATAGTTTTTGAACATACATGACCCATTTTCGAGCTAGGTTTTCATAAATTTTATTAAGATTTGGCAATAAATGCGACCCCAAGGGTATTTACATGTTTTGTCTTTAATTTTACGAAGTAATCTAGTGTTTGATCCCATTTTCGGACACTGCTGAAATATAATTACAACAAATGTTCAAAGCAGGTCTCATAAGGTTTCTATATCGTACACAAGTTTTTCTTTACATGACCTACATGTTAAAGGCCATTTGATCCTGCTTTTAAGTCGGCGGAGATATAATTGGGAAATACTAGTATATTGTGGCCGAGTTTGGTGAAGATTGGGTCATAATTGTGACCTTTAGACTGTTCACCGGGTACATAATGAGGACGCGCTACGGACGACGAACGACGGACAAATGGTGATAAACAAGTTTACAATGAGCACGGTATGTTAGGAGCAGCTAAGATAGAAGCGTATAGTATAATGCTTACCCGTTTCACAACGTGCTCCTGTTAAACCGGACGGACAAGCGCATCGGAACGACCCGGGCTGGTTGACGCAGGTTCCCCCAGAGAAACAGGCATTCGAACCAAGTGTTATGCATTCGTCGATATCTTTTAAATACAAAGTTAACGGACGCCTATAATTTCACTCTTCATTGAAATTATTAAAGTTCGGAAGAGATATTTTAAGTTGTAAGAATGTTTGCCATTAATATTGTATAAATAATAGCAAATACACGTTTGTTAGTGACACAGGCTCTGTATTCTTGTAAAACACGTATATATTTACTAACGAACGAGGTGAAAACATTTTTAAATGACAATCCAAACGTCAATCTTAATTATGATTTCCAATAGACATGGTGTCAGCTATCGATCAAGCGTTTAGTAGTTCTACCAAAACTGGTACAGTGTTTGAATACTTATTCTCCGAATATTAAATAATGTAACAGACACAAAAACGGAATATAAAAAGAAATAAACATAATATACATTTGGGTCCTGCTTTGTGAAAAGGGTGTTTAATGCATGTGCGTAAAGTGTTGTCCCAGATTAGCCTATGCATTCCGCATGATATTTTCGTTTTAAGAAAGTCTCTTCTCGGTTTGATGGAAAATGTTGTCCCTGATTAGCCTGTGTGGACTCCACAGGCTAATCTGTGACTACACTTTAACCACATGCATTAAAGCCCATTTTTCACAGAGCCCGGCTCAGTTGTGTTTAAATTTGATGAAAACTCAACACCAGTCATGTCGATTACCAGTTTCACAGTTATGTCCCGTCCATTTCCCCATACAGTCACACGAGTAGCTTCCAATTGTGTTCGTGCATGACGTCCCGTGCTGACATACCAGAGGACTTCTTGAACACTCGTCCGCATCTATAATGCGTTAAACTAGATCACTTAGTTAAAACATATTTATTTCAAACAATAAACAGTATTAAACATATAATTCAATACAACATGCTTAATATGTATAGTTTTAAATGCGATTGGAATGAAAGAAAAACTACACCTATTTGGCAATACTCGAGAACTATTGACTAACTTCTCATATCTTTACAAAAATAGTTTTATGGAAACATTTGGCAGATAAACACTATGGATTAAAATAATAAATAACGTTTTTCATGGTGATGCTTTTTTCATGTTTAAATTTAACATAATTTGAAGTTGTATGCCTTAATATGCATTTACAAATGACTACAAACATTATTAATCCAAAGAAACATTATTAATCCAAAGAAACATTATTAATCCAAAGAGAAAAAAAAATGACTCGAGCCTCGTTCTGGGAGCACAGGCTTATCAGGGACGAAGCTTTCCGCCTAAACTTGGAGTTTCCCTAAAAGATACTTGAAACGAACACAAAAGTTGAAAGGATCGTCCTTGATAAGCCTGTGCAGGCTGCACAAACAAGCTGTGATGACACTTTACGCACTTGAAGTAAGCCAAATTGTCTCAGAACGAGGCTCAATTAACCAAAGTCCTTGATTTACAACTCAAATGACGTCATTAATACATCAGGGTAAAATATGCAACAGAAACACACCGATGGTACAAAATGGCCCGGTCCAGCCAGCCGTGCAGTCACACTGGTAGCCTCCAAACGTATTCGTACATTTCCCACCATTTTTACAAGGGTTGTTCGTACATTCGTCAACATCTGTGAAAATAAAGAAATTTAAATTCTTCTTTTACATATGTACATAATAATACGCACTTTTCGGATATGTTGATATTACATTCAGAAAAGTTAAGTATAATTCTTACGTCTATACCCGCTAGGTATGCAATGTATTTATTAAGCAATCTTTTTAACATGGGTTTGAATAGGTCATGGACAATGACTCACCGTCCTGGCAAGTTTTACCGGTGTAAAACTGAGTACACGAACAGGTGTACGAGCCGAATGAATTGGAGCAAGTTCCACCATTCGCACATGGATTGCCCGGAGTGCACTCGTTTATGTCTGAAACATGTCATCTGTAACATTAGCATGAAATACATTTGAATTACAATGGTGTACGGGTAATGCCTGTTTTTAAAAATACGATGATGGCTAAGTTTGAGATTTTCTATGTTTTTAAAAGGTTTAAAATCCAATACATCACGTTGATGTTTCCAGGCCTTTTATAAGTTTAAGTTAATCAATACGATATGTGTATTTTCGGGTATTGTCATTGTAAATTGCCTTAAATACACGACTCGCGAATGTAAGTTTTTTTTTCTAACAATCTACGTAGAGTTTGAAGATCCTTTATTTCTGTATCTAATATCAATATCAACATTACAATTTCACATCCATAATAACAACTCCATCGGGTGTCCGTTACGATACCTTTTAATTAATAAGCCCTTAAACATGTAGCAAAAAGTAAAATAAAAGTGTTTTAATTTGTATGCCATTAAGATTAATTTTAACATTCAATATCAATTTTCACTTATGATTAATATAACTTTATAATTGATATATGTATTCATTTTTTTAAATTGGTATACTTTTGAAGTGCACTGTATTGGTAAACAATACCGATACAATTTTGACAATATCCAATGTCATTAAAGCCACATAAATACTCTAAATCAACGAATATTTTATAAAATATTTCGTTAAGAGGCAAAGCGGGATTGGCTTCGGATCAGCAGGCGATTTATTACATAAATCCGAGATAGCCGATGTATCACGATTGCTGCCCGAAGCCAATTTCGCGTTTGCTCGTAAATGCTCGGATATCGTCGCGGGAAATTCACACGGGATATATTGTCAAACAAAAATTAAAAACGAGCATTTTGTATTTTGTTAAATCTATGTTACCTGACCGCATCTAGCGTTGAAATTTTTGGCTATTGCTATGAGAAACGCTGATTTTTTATGGGTTAACTTAATTTTACGAATTATGTCACGAAATATTTGTTGATTTTGAGAATGTATGTGGCTTCAAGATATGCATATTATTCGTGTATCAAATTTAAAAAAAAGAAAAAATCAATCAAACGAAACCAAAACGTGAATCCAACACAATAGTTGATTATTGCAGGAGCTTAACCTGGATTTAACCATATAAGTCTGCAGGTGTTGTCCAGATTACGTACCTGTACTACAGTTGTTTCCCGTCAAGCCAGCTTCGCATGCGCAGGTAAAGGAGCCCAGTGAGTTTGTGCATGTCCCGCCATTGGCACAAGGAGCGCGTGTACACTCATTGATATCTGAGAAATGACGTTTGCGCAATATATTCTGTGAAGCGACTTTAAAGGTATATATAATCTTGTCGGCCAATGTCACAGTTTGGGAATAATTACGATTTTCAAACAAATTTTTCTAGATTCAAATGTTAGGCATAATTTTTGGTTAAACAAGTGAAATAACACTCTTAACGGGGCCTTTTCACGTTTTGGTAAATTGACAAAATTAAAAGAAAATTAGTTTCATATTTGCAAATTTTCGTTGTAGTGATGATATTTGTGAGGAAACAGTAATACTTAAAATTACCATGCTCTAAAATATCAATAAAATGCATTTTTGGACGATTTAAAAACCTGAAGATAATAAAGCATTGCAACGCGAAATGATTGAATAATTTAGATAGTTCCTTTGTTGTTGTTATATTTTGTGATACTACGAGGATTGCTGATCTAAAGTATAAAATACAACCCTTATTGCATGAGCACGTATGGCCGAATGGTCGAAGCGATAGGCTTTGACTCCATGGCTCCAGAAGCCAGTGGTTCGAGAGTTGAGGGTTACTTTTTTTCTTTATTTTATTTTATTCTTGTTTTTTATTACTGGAGCTTTTAAGATCCAATATTTACATGTATCATTATAAAGCATTTCATGACAAACTTCAAAACATGCAAAAAGCCGTGAAAAGGCCCCTTTAAAGAAAAGTAAAAAATATTGATTCATTTATGAACACTCATCATTCCAAATAGTTAAAATATTAAAGCGTTTGTAACGCTTTTCCTGAATGATTTGATAATTCCACAAAGCAACATTAAGCTTATGAAAACAATTCGTTGAACTCGTCTAATAAAACATGATATAAAATTACCACTGGCCCAGACCAGATTTGTTTTGTCCTTTGAAAAAGTCGGAGCATCAGTCAGACTTAAATGACTTAAATTGCAGGAAAAGATATAATCAATATATCGTACATACATACAAATATGTATCCTCAAATAGAAACAATGTTTTTTTTCTGTAGAAGCAATATATGGCGAAAAAAAATCAATCGCTTACCAATGGAACATCTCGACCCCTCATAACCGGTTCCGGTGCAATCGCAGGTGAAGGACCCTGGGTTGTCCGTACATCGACCCCCGTGGTCGCAGGCCGAGGTTGGTAGATTACACTCGTTAATATCTGTCAAAGCGCACAACAATGTAATATTAGATTAATCAGACTTACATGACAACAAATGAAGTAATATTTTAAGTTATATGTAATCATCTTCCACTTATAAATTAAACAAGCAAATTCGTTGAATTGATATCCCTGCCAATATGCTTCTGGACACATAAGTGTTATATTTGACACTATAAAAGCATTTTTCCAAGATACAAAGGGCCATAACACTGTTACTATCAGATGGTGTACAATGCCATTTGGCGTGCATCATCCCATTATCCATATATATACTCATACCAAGTTTCAATGAAATCCGCCAAATCACTTTCAAGATATGGCTCCGGACGGACGGACGGACGGAAAGACGGACGGACGGACAACGCCAAAACAATATCCCTCCGCCTATTGCGGGGATAAAAATACATTAATAGAACAAGCACATAAAATGTAAAGGATTGTTAAAACCTTTATATAATATACTCATTGCGTACAAGTAATTCACTTTATAACAACAAACTCATTTGTAACACGAGAAAATTTTTTATCCCCACATGAGTCATTGTTATGATCATAATTATTATGGGGCACACTGGGCTTTGCATACTATCTTCGTAAAATACGAATCTACACTTTGCTATACTTGGCACTTTTATTTCAATTATTGGCTAACGATTAACATATCGCTGCATTAGTCAAGACGAGATTGATACATTCTCCTACTTAACGCACCCAAATCGGAAAGAAATAATCGCAAGCTGGGAAAACGGGGCTTAATGCAGGTGCGTAAAGCGTCGTCCCAGATAAGCCTGTGCAGTACACACAGGCTTATCAGGGACGATCCTATCCGGCTTAACTGTATTTTATCTCAAAAGAGACTACCTTCAAAAGGAGAATTTCTATACAAGCGGAAAATCTCGTCCCGTATTAGCCTGTAAGACGACACTTTACGCAAATGCATTACGTCCCGTTTTCCCAGAGCGAGGCTCATATTACAAACTAGTTTCGCACTTCGATCACACAGCTGTCCTGTCCACCCCGCATCACAGCCCTCGCACTGGAAACTACCAGGGCTGTTGCTGCATACACCACCGTGGGAGCAGGTAACATTGGGGCACTCATTTACGTCTGTTTTTGAGCAATATAATATAATATAATATAATATAATATAATATAATATAATATTGAATATATAAACCCATATTTGTTGTTTTTTTCTATTTAAAAGAATTTGAACGACTTCCGCTCTGTAAATTTCGATCATATTCTTTCGTTTCTCAACTTCATATATAGAGCAAATATACGATATTGATTTTGAGAACAATGCAGGCATCCTGGGCTTGTTTGTGCCTTTTGCAATTAAAATCATTGAGCAGCGCCCTAAATCGTCCTTTTTCAATTTCATTACCTATATAAGTGTCGATATGTATTCAATAGTAAACAATTATGTTTTGTCTAAGTTAGAGACCGCCCCCTATAACTCGTGTATAATTCATAATACAATTATTCTACAAAAGACTTACAAAATATATTGTACTGTTTTTAAACAAAGAATTGATGAACAAAAACAAAACAAATAAATATGCTTTTAGCATAAAGCAACATATTGTCCATGCATATGTTTACAATAAATATTGTTAAAAAACCATTATTCGTAGTACATTAATTTTGGTTGATTCCGTGGGTTGACAATTAACAAATTTAACACAAACACAGCGAAAATGACCTACGCGAAGTCCTTTTAGATTTCACAAATCAGAAATCCACGAAAATATCTCTCTTTTTAAAAAAAAGGCGAACATTCATGCGAAAGAATATAAATGAGTTCATAGCAATAAGCATGAGAACACGCGACATATAATTTACCAATCGTGCATGTCTGTCCTTGCCAGTTTGCTGGACACTGGCAGACGAAGGAAAGAGGAGTATCCGTACATATCCCGCCATTCTTGCAAAGGTCAGGGGTCAGCAGGCATTCATCAACACCTTGTAAAATTAATAGTTATGAATCTCGCGCTGAGAAAACAGGGTTAAAGGCATGTGCGTTAAGTGTCATTCCAAAGTAGCCTAATGAGGGACGACACTTTCCGCTTGCATGGGTTGTTCGTTATAAGGAAGTCTCTTCTGAACGAAATCCCGGTCTACGCGGAAAGTGTCGTCCCTGACTATCATGTGTGAACTGCACAAGCTAGCCTGTGACGACGCATTATTCACATGCATGCCCCGTTTTAGCAGAGCAAAGCACAATAGGTATGCTTTACTTTTAAATAGTTTAACACACTTTTTACACTATGTAGGCCAATGTCGTTTTAGTCAACTAGTCGCTTTAGAAAGGATGAAAGCAAACGCTTTCAGCCGATTTTGTATCACCCATTACAAGTTTTTTTCGAAATATTTAGTAATTGGTATTCAACTGCTTTCCTTTTTTTAAATAATTACTAACTATTTTTATAAATATATTTTAACACACTTTTAAACAAGAATAGAAAATAATTAGACCTGCTGTAGTCTTATATGTTCGTCTAAACAGTCAATACAGTTTCAGTGACCTCGAAATGAATTTTTATATATTGCAGTCAATGCTCTTAGAAGTCCTATTATTATGAATTACAATGTGTGTACGATACAAAGATATAACACATTTTAAAAATGATGTTTTATCAGAAACGCCATAACGATTAAACTAAAGTTACGCAATGATGCTTATTTAAGTGCTCTCAACATCGTTCCGCATGCATTTAAATTAACATCTTAATAATACACACCCGTTTCGCAAGTCTTCCCTAGACGCCCTGTCGGACACTGACACATGAATGAGCCCACGGTGTTCCTGCACGTCCCTCCAAACATGCAGGGGGCGCCAGTGGTGCATTCGTCCACGTCTACAAACGTACCAATTTGTACCGCTAATGCATTAGATAATGTAAATACGATCTTATTTGCCAAAATTATGTCTTAGTTAAAAGGGATGACTTTAAAATATGAACTATAAGCAGTAATGAGCATGTTAAAAATACTGTTGTTTGAAAACCACCAAAAGCGTGAACTTCACAAAATAAATGAGCCTGGGTATTTGAAGAGTACGCTTAACGCATGCGCGCAAAGTGCCATTCCAGATTACCCAGCATGGGCTGTGCAGATTCCACAGGCTTATCTGGGATGATAATTAACGCGCATGCATAAAGCCCTCTTTTCCAACACGAGGCTCAAATTACTGCAAAGCACTAAATAATAGCCCACCTGATTCACAGAGGTTCCCTACCCATCCAGGCGGACATTGACAGGAGTAAACGTCATTATTGTTCACGCATGTGCCGTTATTCTGACAATCGGGACACCTCGCGATTTCTGTATGAAGAAAACCAGACGGTTCATAAGTTTAATAAACTATGGCAACGTGTCATAAAATAAGACACACATATACACGCATACATTTTGAATGTGTGCGCGATAAAAAATCCTCGTGACTTAGCTTTTCACGAAGACATAATTAACATTGTATACAGTTGCTCGTGTTTAAAGCACAAGTTGCTACCGCCCCGACACCCGCCTCTACTTCTACCCCTTCGCCCCCCCCCCCCCCTCCGACATTTGCTACCCTCAAAAAAACTCAAAATTGTCCATTCGTTATACAATATAGCATATGGGAGTTTTGGGAGTCGGGTAGCAGCTGGGTGTGTGTGGGGGGGGGGGGGAGGGGAGAAACTAATGCCGAGTGCCTGTGGTATAAAGCAATGAACATTTGTCATCGCCATACTTTTAGTATTGACACATTACAAATCGTTAATAAAATAATGCCGCACCGCATGCATTTATCGACTGAGTTAATATATTTTGCTGATGGACAGTATTCTGTGCGTATATAGATCGACGTTCATGGGGTCTTCCTACGCCGAGCCTTTATTAAGTGAGGACACGGAGGGTTTGTGTTCTAACACAACTGCTAAATTAACTTTACAGGCTAACATTAGTTGAGAGGATTTTTAAGCTTCAGCTTAAGAATTAAAAAAAAAAATAATGATGATGTTGACCTGTGGAATAGAGGATGTGTGCCAATAGTAACCGGACCAAATCCCACTTGTCCGTTGTGGTCACCAACAACCAAACATACTTGTGCTCATGATGAGTGTTGAATGTAACCGGACCAAATCCCACCTGTCCGTTGTGGTCACCAACAACCAAACATACTTGTGCTCATAGTGAGTGTTGAATGTAACCGACCAAATCCCACCTGTCCGTTGTGGTCACCAACAACCAAACATACTTGTGCTCATGGTGAGTGTTGAATGTAACCGGACCAAAACCCACCTGTTCGTTGTGGTCACCAACAACCACACATACGTGTGCTCATGGTGAATGTTGAATGTAACCGGACCAAATACCACATGTCCGTTGTTGTCATCAACAACCAAACATACTTGTGCGCATGGTGAGTGTTGAAAGGAACCGAACCAAATACAACCTGTTCGTTGTGGTCACCACCAACCAAACATACTTGTGCGCATGGTAAGTGTTGAATGTAACCGGACCAAATACCACCAGTCCGTTGTGGTCACCAACAACCAAACATACTTGTGCGCATGGTGAGTGTTGAATGTAACCGGACCAAAATACCACCTGTCCGTTGTGGTCACCAACAACCAAACATAACTGTGCGCATGGTGAGTGTTGAAGGTAACCGGACCAAATACCACCAGTCCGTGGTGGTCACCAACAACCAAACATACTGGTGCGCATGGTGAGTGTTGAATGTAACCGGACCAAAATACCACCTGTCCGTTGTGGTCACCAACAATCAAGCTCTATATCTATATAACTATGATCCTCGTTCTGGGAATAAGGGCTTAATAAATTTGCCTACAGTGTCGTCCCAGATTGTCCTCTGCAGTGCGAACAATCCAATCAGGGACGACAATATCCTCTTTAGGGAATTGTCCGTTTAAAGACAGTAACTTCTAACCAAAAATCAAGTTTAGGCGGCAAGTGCCGTCCCTGATAAGCCTTTGCGGACTGCACATGCTAATCTGGGATGTCACTTTACGCATATACATTAAACCCAGTTTTCCCAGAACGTGGCACATATATTGTGATCTCGAGTCTGTTTCTTGGGTAGAACCAGTACTTGGTGTTTTGGAGGAACATTTTAAGACAGCTCACACAGTCGAGATGGGACCCGTGACATCCCGGTCGCTGGACGGACATCATGTCCACTACGCCACGGCGACCTTACAACTTACCGACGGAACAGTTATCGCCGGTCCAGTCACCGATGCATAAGCAGTAGTATCCTCCAAGAAAATCCGTACATTCTGCACCGTTTTTGCAGTATCCGAGAGAACACTCCGGAACATCTAGAAAATTATTTATTCATGCGTTAGGTTGTACTGTTTATGCAGTCATACTAAGCGTTACTTTTATAATATTTAAGCACGCAGTGAATGTTTGATATTAAGCTATCAAATCTTCGAATATTAACCGATTTTTTTGTGTTTATATAAAGTATGATAACAAATGATTAATGATTTTATATATGTTTAAAATTTGGCAGTTATAAATTCATATTATTATAATAATTTAGTTGATTGCGTTTTCCTATTTTAGGTTTTTTCGATTTCAGTCAAAAGACCATTCATGCCTCTAAAATTTTAAAACGTAGTATATAGATTATTTGCTGTCTTTAAACAACAATGCAGTCGTAATTAAATTATGACTGCTTGTCATAAAATAACACACAATTATAAATCTATTTTCTTGCTTGTAATTAAATGTATAAGATTCCATTGAATATATAACATAAAGCGATATCATTAATGTACACATTTATATATAATCATAAAATTCAGTTAGAAAATTCGGAGCGGGGTTTACATAAACATTTACATTTATGGCAGCTTACCCAAGTTGCAGTTTTTCCCCCTAAAGCCGCTGGTACATACACACGTGTACCCTCCGTTTGTATTTGTACACGTACCGCCGTATTGACACAAGGAGAGATCCTTGCATTCATTCACATCTGAAAACGGAATGTTAAATAGTCCGATTAACGCATTTATGCCTAGTGGACTCTCCCATCCTTCTAAATTGGATCAATTTATTAAAAAAATTAGGGATGTCAAATATATTTATTTCTATATTTAGAATTTTTCTTACAGAAATATTTTAGGCAAACAGCGCAGACCCAGATGAGATACCGCATCATGCGGCGTCTCATCTGGGTGTACGCTGTTTTCCAAGGCCTTTTTTCTAGACGCTAGGCATTAATGGGTTAAATAGGGCGTAGTTGCATAGTGGCGTAGTGGCGTATCGGCGTATCTGCGTAATTGCGTAATGGCGTAGTGGGTATGGTGTCCGCATAGCGACCAGGGGGTCGCTGGTAACATTCCCACATCGGGAGCGTTTTTATTTTACATCTCTCAAAAGACATAAAGGATTGTTTCTATCCAAGAGAAGGGCGCGATTGCGTCTCAATAAGCAACAGGCATTCGATGCAATCGAGCTTATATACATTGATTTCAATAGTTTAATTCAAAAATAATAATACAAACTAACAGTAAAAAACTACGTCATCGTTAACATGTAAAATAATAGAGTTCAATGTCGTCGAATATTTTGTTTCTTGCGTTGATTAAAAAATACCTGGATTCATTGATAATCACGCATGATAATACACACAAATACTACTGATTACTAGATAACGGTTGCTTATTTAATATCTAAGGGTAACTTGAAACTTTGGTATTCTGAGAGCATAATAAGCCTCGTTTGCGTACGATCGTCTCAGATAGAGTATCCTATGTTGTCCGCACAGGCTAATCACGTACGCCACTCTCCGTCTGTTTTTATCTTCGTTGATAATACACTCATTTTAAACGAAAAATTCAAATAAGCGTCACTGAATATCCTGTGCGGACTAAGCAGACTAATCTGGGACGACACTTCGCGCAAATGAGTTAAGCCCAGTGTTGCAGAACGCGGCTTTAAAGAAAAGAATTAAAAGAAAGATGGCATCCGTGACCAAAATTTTAATATTTAATCCTTGATAGGATCGTCCGTATTGCCGGACAGTTTTCAAATTTAATTTATTTCAAATGTTAAACGAATGTAGAACATACCTGTTTCACACATTGTTCCGGTCCACTCGGCAGGGCACGAGCAGACAAAGGATCCCGGTAAGTTGACGCACGTGGCATTGTGCTGACACGCACCGGTCTCGCATTCGTTAATATCTGCCAGCCGATACAATATTGGTAGAATGAAAATTAAATAACTTTTTTCATGTTTATTTTGAAACCATCTTCTTTTCTTTTACTTAAAGTGATATTATGGGCATCTTACAGTTTATAGGTGTCTATCGCACCCGTTGTTTGTATTTGGTGTTTTCACTTCATATACACTTATATTTGTTTATGCAGCAGAAACATACTAAAACAATCTCCCGGAAAGAAAAATAATGCATTTGAATATCAACCGTACATTCGTTTGACAACTGATCATGCATGTTCGATATGAACCTAAATTTAGTTTTAGTGCAGATTCGTTCATACGACACAAAGACACAATTTTGTTTTACGGATCATTTCGGCTTAGAGGACTGGGTGAGTCATGTAAAATATCGTTTATAAAATACAGTTAAAATAAATAACTGGTAGCAAGATGAGTTGCAGATAATTGGTCATTATTCACATTTTAACTAACTCTTTTGACATGTAAACTCATTTCAGCTCAATTCAACGGTGAAAAATGCCCATAATATTACTTAACTTACGGAACGTGGTCAGCTACCCATACAATACAGGAAAATAGACACACACGACCATTAACATACCATGATTAAAACTGGAGTCGCCATACTCAAAACCATATCAACCGCGCTTATGGAAAACCGGGTATAATGCGTGTGCGTAAAGGGTCGTCCAAGATTAGCCTGTGTGGACTACACAGGCTAATCTAGGATGATACTTAGCGGACATGCATTTATAATGGGTTCCCGGCAGGGGGACTCAAATGCATAGGGTTATCCGCATTTACAACAAACACCAATGTTATAACTTGTACACAAATGATAGCGTGATATTATAATTTAACCCATTTATGCCCAGTGGACTCTCCCATCCTTGTAAATTGGATCAATTTATTTCCAAAATTAGGGATGTCTAGTATATTTATTTCTATATTTAGAATATTACTTACTACAATTTCTTTAAGCAAACAGCGTAGACCCAGATGTGACGCCCATCTGGGTCTACGCTGTTTGCAATGTCCTTTTTTCAGGACGCTAGGCATGAATGGGTTAATATTATAATATTTCGGCCCATTGGTGCAAAAAGTTACCATGTGTAATTAAAATATAATGGCACATGGTACCTTTTTGCACCAATAGGGCGATTTATTAGTAAATAAACTAAATCCATTTTTCATAAACTAATTAATTCGTAAACCAAGATTTAAAATAAAATATTCTTAGGACGTGTAACAATACATTTTCTTTATCTGCCAATAGAGCACAGACCTTATATACCTACTTAAACTATTTTTTATTTATTTGAATTTCATATACATAATTTAGAACTCAATCCTCGATATCCGATGTATGGTTTATATTTTGAAGAACCTGCTATGAAATATCTTATTTGAGATGACATTACCAATGCCTATCAAACGTAAAAATAACCTATCGTCTGCAAAGTGAAGAATATTTGCTTACTGTCATGTATTGTCTAATACTAGCTGTTAGTAACAACAACTTTTATGGTGAATACATTTCCTGCAGTTTTGTTATATTCTTTATTCCGAAACGAATAGTACTAAATGAAGTTACGATACCGGTTTCGCAATTGGTGCCGGTGTATCCTTGAGCGCACGTGCAGTAGTATGAGCCTCCCCCGCTATTGGTGCACGTGCCGCTGTTCTTACAGGGCGTCTGTGTCCTACATATGTCATCATCTGTAAGGTGAAAGCAACACAACATTGCTAAGATTGTTCTTACCAACAGATTTGATTGTGTATTTCGCCTTTCGGAAATCGAGGGGTTTTCACTTAATTTTAGAACGGCCTTATGGTGACGGAATGTCATCGAATTTTGGTTAGTTTAACCTTTATGGACGAAGGAACAATTCTTATACTGTAATAGAATGAGTAAAATTTGTAATTACCCTAATTCTTGTCAACCTTAAAACCCATTTGGATCGAGGTGTCAACGTAAGTTTAATACATTTTGATTTTTTTGTTTTCAATATTCTTTTAGCACTATGAAAGAAAGCCAAAATACATATTTGCATGTGACCTAGCCTGTCTGTGAACGTTGACATGCTTGTTTTCCCTTTATTAAAATTTGAAACGGCCATCACATAATTCATCTGAAATATGTGCATTGAATACATAAAGTTTTTTCCAGAATATGGTAGAAATTTGATTAGAAAAACTATTGTCACACTGTTTGTGCGATACACAATTTATCATTTTCGAAGTTTGAACACAAGTAAAAGGTCCATTTTGATAACTTACCAGTTTCACATAAAGACCCTGTGTAACCAGGGCGACAAAGGCATTTGAATCCACCAATCGTGTTGCTGCACGTAGCTTGGTTTTTACAAGGGTTGATTACGGTCGAGCATTCGTCTACATCTATAAATACAACACACGTTTTAAGGGATGTTTTCTCCGTTCTAGCAATATTTGTTATCTGTGTTTAATATGAGCCTAAATAAGTTGTTTTAACGTACGTTCGAATCATCACCCAATACCCCCTCCCCCCCCCCCCCCCCCCAAAAAAAAAAAATTTAATAAATAAATAAAAACTTATCGAAGTGACACACAGCAACAACATAAAATTCTATTACGATTTAGCATCGAATTGCTTTAAACATTTATGCATAAATCAAACATGGATATTAAACTTTGTTTCCAGTTTTGTGGTATCATTCTGACATCGGAATTATCATTAAAACTCTAATCCTTTTCGAAAATCTCGATTCTTGCTTTAAAAAGTATTTGGTTCCAATGGAATACAATCTTCATTCAACGCTTCATTGTACCGATTTCACTGATTTTGTTTCCAAATTTTGTCACTACGATGTCATTGGGAAACGGTTTGTAAAGTTGATATAAGACTCATTCCTGGAAAAGGGAGCTTAATGCATGTGCGTAAAGAGATGCGTAACGAACTGTCCCCGATATGCATATTCAGTTCGCACAGGGTAATCAGGGAAGAATGCTTCCGCCTTAAATGGATTTTCGCGAGGAATATATTGTCTTTAAACGATCAATGCCATAAAAGTGAAAAGTGTCGCCCCCAATTATCCCGTGTGGGCAGCACAGGCTAATCTCGGATTTTACTTTACGCTCATCATTAAGCTCACTTTTTCCAGAAATACAGGCTCTTATTTAATTATGGAGAACAGGAATTGAACTGGTCCTTACCATTTTCACAACGCGATCCCGACCACTGGGGCGGACATACGCAGTCATAGCCACTGTGCCTGTTTCTACACTGGCCGCTATTCTGGCAGGGGTTTGTCATGGTGGTGCATTCGTTGATATCTGTCAATGGAGTAAATCAGTGTTCTAAATAGTATTGGCGAATTTTGACCGAAAGTTCAAGTTTTAACCCGAATCCCGGAGATGTCCTATTAAAAACATCCAAATGTTGTTGCTTTTGTTGGTTTTCAAAGAGACGAACTAATGAATTTATATAAGAGTTCAAAGTTTTAGATGCAATCAGACTTACCTGGTATATGAAAAACTGTATATAAGTATATAAACTAAAACTAATTAAAAAACACTTTATATTACTTAATGTTAGCTAAATCCAATTAAAATGGTAAATTGTAGGTGCACTCGATATTTTTAGTTATCCAAATGTGTTTCTTTTTCAATTATCCTTTCAGTTTAATTTTCGGAACATAATGTTGCATAAAGTAATGCATATGTTGAAAGAGTATGGTTTTTAATACGTGCGTTTGCCAATCTTAACATGTAGCATCTTAGCTGTATCGAATGAAATCCAAGTTCAAAATATGCATAGCAATACCTTTAACTAAAATAATATTAAAACCTAATTTGGGTGGCTGTTACGTACTAATATATGGTGTTGAATGTTGATCGACGTAAACATCGGACCTAAAAAGCTCTATTTTAAAACAAGAATAAAATTTAAAAAAAACATGAACAACAAAACAAGTAATTTACGTCGGGGCTCGAACCTCTGACCCTTGGAGTAAAAGTTAAGCGCTTAGACCACTCGTCCATCAGTGCTGATGTAGTATATGATGTCTGTTATACTTAATATAACCAATCCTCGTACTGTCACAAGATATAACGATAACAACATAACTCTCCAAATTATTTAATCATTTCGCGTTTGTAACGCTTTATAATTTTCAGGTTTTTAACTCGTCAAATTATGCATATAATGGATATTTAAGAGCATGGTTAATGTTCAGTATAAGTGTTTCCTTGCAAATATCATAACTACAACGAAAATTTGCAAATCTGAAACAATTTTCTTTTAGTTTTGTCAATAACAAAAATGTGAAAAGGCCCCTTTAAATGTTCATGGTTGTGGGGCGGGGGGGGGGGCATTAGCATCATATGATCCTATCATTCATAAACGACAGAGAGTACAGAGAGTATTGGTTACCAGGATGTCATCAATAGCAAGAACCCGAACCCTCTTATAATCCCAAAGACTTCCACTGTTGTCGAACCAAAGAACAGGTTTAAACTTAATACATACCCGTTTCGCAGTAGGTACCATTCCAATACTGCGAGCACATGCAGCTGGCACTTCCGGGTGTATTCGTGCACGTTGCGCCGTTCAAACAGTATCCGGTTGCGCACTCATCAATATCTTCAAGTATAGAATGAATTGTTGTCAAAAACGTGCGTGGATGGTCAATTGTGATACATCGACTATCTCCGGAATCCTCCGTAAAAAAGATGGATGGTCAATTGTGATACATCGACTATCTCCGGAATCCTCCGTAAAATAGATGGATGGTCAATTGTGATACATCGACTATCTCCGGAATCCTCCGTAAAATAGATTGATTTATGAAACAATTCGTCTGCAGATCCAGAGTAATGACTGGCAGCAAAATAGCGAGAAGAAGAATATTTATCAATTGCTAAACCGGAATATTGCAAATTTATTAAACAACAATTACCGTGTCGGTAAGACAATTGTATTTTGAAGAAGACTGTGGTTTCAGTCGCTTTATACAGTTTCGTAATGCGAGATGTATTCCAGTAAATATTCATACATTTGAGTCGTTATAATAATGTTTGTTTATATACATCGTTTTTTATTGAATTAGAACCAGCGACCGAATGTCAAAATACTCAAAATTCCATCCGATTGCGGTCATATTTCATTAATAATGTCATAAGTATAAGACAAAAATGAACTCCACTCTGATAGAACTTGGCTTTATGCGTCTGCGTAAAGTTTCGTAACAAATTGGCCTGCTCAGTCAACACAGGCTATTCTGGAACGACACTTTCCGCTGTTATTGAATTTTTCGTTTAAAGAAAGTCTCCCCGAAACAAAAACCTAGTCCAGGCGGAACGTGTCGCCCCCATAAGCTTCTGCGGACTGCACAGGCTTATCTGGGTCGACACTTTTCGCAAATGCATGAAATCCCCATTTTCCAATGCGAGATTCAATGCATATGCCTACCGGTTTGACACTGCGCTCCCGTCCAACCTGATGCGCACGTGCAGAAGTAGGACGCCAGGATGTTTGTACAGCTGCCGCCATTAAGGCAGGGTGAAGGTTTTATCTCTGAGCACTCGTCGATGTCTACAAACAGTGGGAGCGTGAAACGATTAAGATTCAAAGCCCAAAGTACGTTTTGTATCAGCATGTTCAAGCAAAATTTGCTACGTTATATATTCCAAGAAAGCGGAAATACGTTTGGGCTAGGTCGGACATAATTTGCGTGAGTTGAAAGCACATTCACCTACGGTTCGCATTCGCATGCGCTGATATACGTGTTACTATGCTTAGAAACTTAGTATAGTGTAACCTGTACATTAAAAGTTGCGGTTAGTGATGTATTGGTTTGTTCCAAACGGAAGAAATTCGTTGGTCAACTTTCATAGAACGTATTTGGAGGTTTAAATAGAAATCTTATTAGTATAATATCTTCAAATTGGAATCAGTTCATGATAACTATCAGAACTAAACCCACTAGTCATTAACAAACAGAAGGGTCGTGAGTAGCATGTATTCAGACGTCTCCTTTCACTCCTATCTTGATTATTATAACTATTTTGATTTATAAATGGAAATAAATATACTGCCACATGCTTGTTACGAGTCTATGAGTTAGAATCATTATCCAAAGTGGCAGGTGGTTACATACGTATATGGAAGAATGAGCAGTATCTTAAAAAGGGCTTGCATTTGGACGTACACTAAATGCGCTAAAAAACATCATAAGTAAACGGTATATAGATGACATCAGGCACTGACATTAAAGGAACTACTCAGCTATCATAACAGAAAGCACAAGTGCAACTTGCATCTAAGAAAAATTTGACTCTTTTCGTCTGTTCGTCTGTAGGTATTGAAGAGAAAAAAACAACAGTAGTAACACAAATAGGTACATACAACGATAACAAAATTAATAGTTTATTAGCATAACAATCTAGCAAATTATATTTCGTCTTGTACCAACGAAAACAATCAAATATTTTATACAGGTACCAAATTTAAATCGTTTATACTATCAATATTAACTAATTACAGTAAACTCTTCCTCGTCCTGCCATGGCATTGATGCTCGTCTTTCGATTAAATTGTTTTGAGTTCCGCCCCATCCCAGTGCTAACAACCAATCCAAAGGTCCCACACACAATATCCAAATTCTTCCCTAAATCCCCAAGTTCTAAACCAAATCACCACGTTCTACCCAAAATCACCACGTTCTTCCCAAAATCACTACGTTCTACCCAAAATCAACGAGTTATTTCCTGATCTTAAGGTTCTACCTACAATCATCAATTTCTTCATCAATCCACAAGTTCTACCCACAATTTCCAAACTCCTTCTAACAATACGCCAGTTATTTAATGATCTTGCTCAATGCAATTCAACAACTGGATTCTTCCAGAAAAAGACTCAACCGCGATTCAGTGTTTAAATATGACACATGCTTTCAGCACAATTGATTCAACTTACGTACCTATAGAACACAGCGGCCCTTGCCAACCGTTTGCACAGTTGCACGTGAATCCACCGTCCGTGTTTCGGCACGTGGCTCCATTGAAACATCGCGGCTGCGTTCCCATGCATTCATTGATATCTGGATCACAGATTTTTATAGATTCATACAGTGTTTCTATAAACATTTAAACAGCTACGAACCCCGCTCTTATGGGCTGAATCTTCATTCAGCTGTCGGTGTATATCTTTGATATCGATGTTGTATTTTATTTATTTGGGGTATCATAAACGCATGAATATCATTACGCTTAATTCACGTTTCTATGCATTTCTGATTAATCAATTTGTATTTAACTAAAGTAACGTGACCACGAATAATTATACGTGTACCACAACGACATATACGTCATCTTATAACGCAATCGATTACGTTAAAAGTTTGAATGTTTAATGTTCTATACTTGTGCAGCTTTTGTGCGATACATAATGTCATTCATGCAATCTTTTTCGCTTATCATATACTGTATTTAAAAAACAACAACATAACAACGGAACAACAAAGGCAAAATACCTCAATTCGGATAACGTTTTTTTCCTAATTTCTCCATATTTTTAAATTTTAACTGCATTAAACAAACTAAACACAACAATACAAGATTACGGTTTAAGCTTTATTTTAAGCATTAAAAAATATTTGAGTTATATTGCTCACTAAAAGAACATGAACGACGTGTTTAACAAAGCCATGTAACGCGTTTCTTAATAGTAGAGAACCTAAATCCTGACAATTTCAATAGATGTAATTAAGGAAATATGAGTACAAATAAACAGAAAACTACATCTTGTTACTTCTTTTAATATATGTGTCTTTTTTTAAGTATTTTTCGTGGTATTTGTATCCAACATTTTCCAAGTAATATTTGATTATTGCATGTACTATTTTAAAATATTTGGAAATTCTCTAATAATATGTACCGATTTCTAATTAAAACAATAGTACTTGTAAGTCAAACAAAACACGGTAGATTATGTTGAAATAGCACATATTTTGCGGGACCAACATGTGAATCAACCAATACAGGACAAAAACATGTATCCATAATACAGACTATATTTGTTATGTTTTCCGAATTTAAGAACTATCCGGTTTTAAGTACAAAATTGTTTTAAATGTCAATATGAAGTCACTGCGACGTAAACGTAATAAAAGATTTGTCAAATACATACTGGAGACTGTTTAAATGTACTCTCGTTCGTTAGTTACAATCTAAAACCAGTCAACACACAGTTTTACAAACGCGCATTGTGAGAATAGAAACGTGTGTACAGTTAGTAAGTAGCTTAGTAGCACTTATTGACATAAAACCCTTGTATTCTTAACAGGAACAACCAAATCATGAACGCACCCTGTAAGCAATCCTTGCCTGTCCAGAACTGGCTACATCTGCAAACGTACGAGCCGTAAGTGTTCGTGCATACGCCACCATTGAAGCACAGCTGCCCCAGTAAATTATCCAGACATTCATCGTGATCTGAAACGGGGATCATACTTCGTTGTGTCCTAAGTTCGGAATACCTTTGCAGAATCACGTAACTTTGTGTGGTTCACAATTAAACGTTAATGAATGTAAGCACATTGGTAACTGGTGCTTTTTCAAATATCTTTTTAAAACGAAAATTTAATGTGTGCAGCATTCATGTACATGGCCATGCTGCACGCAACGTGGAATGTAGACACCGATTTCGGACGTATTCAAAGATTCATTCTTAAATATTAAGATATCGGAACAAACTGCAAGAAAAACTGTCTTTTCTGCACGAAAGATTTTTGCAAATGTATTTCAATAACTTGATCTATTTGCAAAAATAAAGTGTGTACATTCTGCTCAGCACTTGTGTAGAGCCCCTGTGAACCACGTTGACCATGCACCCTGATGAAGTACACTGCTATTGTGGCATTCTGAGAACTTGTATCGGTATGTTGTGTAAAGAGACTTCTAGTATATGTAGAGAACACAAATACGTATTGCGGATTGAAAATGCTTGCAGAATCCGGTCGAACGTTTGTGTTTGTATATTAAGTAATCAAGATAGTAAGGAATACTGTTTATACTATCTGAATGTAAAATACAGAATGTATTTTTGGTCGAAAAAACCCGAAAGGTATATAATAAAGACAATTTATAAAGCAAGGATGAGACTAAGTACTGGACCGCGAGTCTTATAGACTTATCCAGGATCGTGCCAGACTTTTTCTTTAAAAGGTTTATTTATGTATTAGCTTTGCTTAGAACGCGGCTATTTATTTCTACTACAACAATTCCTTATTACCAAATTGGCATCGGTCCCCTTCCCAACTGGGGTCGCACGTGCATTGGAAACCGGGCTGTCTGTTCTGGCATTTGCCATGGCCGTTGCACACATCTGTGTTCACTGCGCACTCGTCAACGTCTAAATAGAACGTACACATAGGTTTAATTTATAGGTTAAATTAAGTTAACATGATAGATTAATGTTCAAAGCTTAAAACTTGTCTATTGTATGCCACGTGTTATATCTGTAGAAGAGGGGGGGGGGGGGGGGGGGGGGGCTGGTTTTCCTCTTTATTTAAATTATTGCGTTTAATTTAAAATTGTCTTAATTTGTATTTCCCTTAAGTAAATTGAATAAAAAAGTTTATACTAATATTTTGTGGGCGCTCTATAATTATTCACTTGTGTATTATGTATTATGATGTTTATGTTTATTGTAAAATTGTTGTCTTTACTACTTGTATGGGAGACGTGATTGCGTCTCCACCTGTAGGGTGACGTGCTGGTATATAAGAGTTAAGCTCCTTGTTGCAATCGTGAACTAGGATACTGTCTATAATGTTTATACAAATTCATACAAATTTAGGATAAAAAATACAACAGATAACAGTAGAGTTAAATCCCTTAAACGCATCGTTGTAAGTTGTAAGACTTAGGAACCCGTTATATTACATAGAGAATAATAGGTTAGTGTTGATTATAGATCAGGTTTATCATGCGAGGCTTAGAAATCCAAAAGCACGAGCATTGGCGAGTGCTTTTTTGTTTTCGTGCCGAGGATGATAAACCTAATCTATAATCAACCCTATTCTATTATTCTAGTTATCCCACTGTTAATTCAGTAAATGACGTCATTTTGTGCCGTGGTTTATATCAGAAATTTAATTAACGGGGCTTTAAGCTACCGAACTCGCTGTAAAAGTGGGATAAATATCATTACAAAAATGATATGAGAGTTCAGAAGAACATGTTGATGCGTACATATAGGTTTAACATGGGAGGTTACACAGCTTTAAACAGTTCTATTAAATGTCACGTACAATGCAATTTATAATTGATAGTATAGTTCGACCGAATATTTTGTTTCGTATGCCAGTAATTCGTCGTGCATATTAGCTATATTATATTTATATAAATTATGGAACACTAGTAGCTATGGTTTTCGATCTATAATTGCATTTTCTTATTTTCCAGCCAAAACCTGATTGAAGAAAAGTGATTAACCCATTTATGCCTAGTGGACTCTCCGATCCTCCCAATTTCTTTCCAAAATAAGGGATGTCAAGTATATGTATTTCTATATTTAGAATATTTCTTACAGAAATTCCTTTAAGCAAACAGCGCAGACCCTGATGAGACGCCGCATCATGCGGCGTCTCATTTGGGTCTACGCTGTTTGACAAGACTTTTATTCTAGACGCTAGGCATAAATGGGTTAATATTACCAATACAATACATGACCCCTGGTCTTTATATTTGTTGTTATCATATTTTGGCTATCACTTTTAAAATATTTTGTACACGTTAGTACATATTTAGCTATATGCATGGATTTAGCTCCTGTTGTATTACAGGAGTGTGAGAGCTGCAATATGCTGGGAAAAAAAACGTTACAAAATATTTAATCTTACCAACATCGCAGTTACTGCCTGTCCATTCTTTGGGGCAGAGGCATTTGATCCCTGTCGTCGTGTCCAGACAGGTTCCGCCATTAGCGCAAGGGTTCACACCCAAACACAAGTTGGCATCTGGAACATATGTATGTATGTATCTGTTTTTAATAAGACAATATTTGTATGTCCTATATTTTGTTTCGTTTTAAAAAGTGAAATATTAGTTTAAAATTACTTAAAATAAATTAATCAGAACAATTTAGTTTAACGAAATCGAAGCTTTATTCGTCTAAGACCAGAGCAGTGGTTATAAGGAAGCATGTTTTAAGACAATGTGAGTTATCATAAACAAATGTTGTTCACTTATCACGTGGAGTATTTACTTCTATGTCGCTTATAACCCGATTGTTGTGTTTGTTGTAATTGTTGACAATACGAATTAGTAATGAATTAGTAACCTCACACTTACTGATAGTGCATGTTTTTCCAAACCACTCCGGCGTACAGACGCATGTGAAGTCACCAGGTAAATTAGTACACGATCCTCCGTTTGCGCACACACCCATGTCACACTCGTTGATATCTAGAAACATATACTTACAAACTTTATTCACACCTCTGTCTAGAATGCACATAAATCATCATGCCTCATCTGTTTTCTACAGTGGAGCGTTGTTTCAGTGTTAGAATGTTTTTTTTTTCTCAGTCTAAAATCATTTAAGGAAATGGATTGGAAAACCTACGACGCAAGACTCGATCACTCATGAAATGGCGTCATTTTATTATAAGCATTTTGTGTGCACATTAGGCAGACATATATTATAAATTAATTAAATCCGCACACTAATATTTATGTCAGTATTTATATTCTGATAACTGTTCAACACTTAATATACATTTATAAAAAACGAATTCCTTGTGTTTTTAAATCATCTTGGTCTTTACTTAAGACATTTTTAAGTCAGTTTATGAAAATGCAAAAACCATTTCGTGCCTTCTATGCTTTTTGGACTACACCTTAGCCGTATTGAGGTAAACCGTTTTAAAGCTACTTTGCCCTTATGCATAAGTTGCCTTTTGGACTACGCCCATCCATCATTGAAGTATACCATTCAATAACTACTGGGCTGCTTATACTATACAACAGCTTCATTCAGGTATATAATTATATAACCACTGTGCTAGAAATCACTCCATTCATGTATACCATTCCACACCTACTATGCTATTTAGGCTACACAATACCTTAATTGAGGTATACCATTCCATAACTTCTATGCTATTTAGGCTACACAATACCTTAATTGAGGTATACCATTCCATACCTACTATGCTATTTAGGCTACACAATAACTTAATTGAGGTATACCATTCCATACCTACTATGCTATTTAGGCTACACAATACCTTAATTGAGGTATACCATTCCATACCTACTATGCTATTTAGGCTACACAATAACTTAATTTAAGTATGCACTTCCATACACACTCTGCTCTTAACCCATTTATGCCCAGTGGACTCTCCCATCCTTGTAAATTGGATCAATTTATTTCCAAAATTAGGGATGTCTAGTATATTTATTTCTATATTTAGAATATTACTTACTACAATTCCTTTAAGCAAACAGCGTAGACCCAGATGAGACGCCGCATCATGCGGCGTCTCATCTGGTTCTACGCTGTTTGCAATGTCCTTTTTTTCAGGACGCTAGGCATGAATGGGTTAAATCTAGACAATAGTTGAGGTAAACCATCTCATGCTCACTATGCTACTTTTAACTACACAATATCTGCATATAGGTATACAACTCCATGCCTATTATGCTCTTTGAACTACACACAGCATCCATTGAGGTATACCATTACATGTCTGCTATGCTCTTTTGGACTACATAATAACTTCATTAAAGACCATTCCATTCCTACTTTGCTTGTTTAAATGAACAATATATTCAGTTTTACTAATCCACGTCTACTATGCTCTTTGGACTTCACAATACCTTAATTGAGGTATACCATTCCATGCATACTATGCTCTTTGGACTACACAATACATTAATTGAGGTATATCAATCCATGCCTACTATGCTCTTTGGACTACACCATACCTTCTCTGCAGGTCAGTCCTGTCCAGCCTGACTCACAGATGCATCTATAGGAAAGGTCTGTATCCAGACACTCCGAGCCAGGTCGGCATGGCATGGTCTCACATTCATTGACACCTTCGGAAAGGAACAAATATTACTATTTAAATAGCTTCCTAAGTAATTTTTATTGTCAAAATTTAATTTGTTTTCTACATGATACCAACGTCTGATGTTATATGAAAAAAAATACAAACACACCGATTCTAGATAAATTATTTTTTTGTTCAAGTTATTGTATTACATGGAAACAGTGCTGTGAATATTAAACTTTGTTGAATTTCAAACGGAGTCAAACGATGTCTAAATATAAAGTTTTTACTTCCTCCCACATAGGTATCTGAATGTCCGTCTAATGAATGAATACAATAAATGTTTGCATTATTATTTTTGTTTATTATTGACATGATTCATGGCATAAATATCTGTCATTACCAATGTTGCACGTTTCTCCGGTGCGACCAGCTGGGCACGTACATGTGAAGCCACCTATCGTATTGGAGCATATCCCGTTGAACAAGCAGACAGAAGGGACGTCCTGGCATTCGTTGCGATCTAAAGCAATATATTAACATCATGTAAAAATGTAGGTCGCCGATAGGAACCAATAGACTGCTCGGTCATGTGTTTATCAATTCAGTGTATTACATTTATTGCAATAAATTTTCACCAAACTTGCATTACATAAACATAGAAGTGTATTACCAAAGGGATTGTTTGAGTTGTTAAACTGTCGAACACGCATTTTTGCATGTCAAATCCGACTTTTTAAAATATATTCAAATTAAACTGCCATAGTTGTATTTAGTTATACAATGTTAATTTAATGATAATAAAACTATAAACATTTATTTCAAATTAATTGACAACAATCTGAGTGGAATAGTTAGTTCCTATTAAAAGCAATATGTTTTTCTGTAAATACATACCTATCTCACAGAATTGTCCCAGCCACCCATCCGGACAAATGCAGAGCTTTGCCGTGGCACCAGTACATTCCCCGCCAGTTCTGACATGGGCTATTGAAACATGGATCTTTAACTGAAAGAATTATATAGAAATAATCTTCTAAAATGTAGTGATCGGCAAACAAAAAGCCTATCATAGAAACTTTTTAATACTATAATTCCGAAAAAAAGATGTATAAATACAATTTATATTTATAGATCTCTGGTCGTAATTGAACCGTCGAAAAGCGAATATTTATTGTGAGTAATATTATTAACCCATTTATTCCTATTGGACTCTCCCATTCTTCTAAATTGGATCAATTTAATATTTATTTCTATATTTAGAATATTTTTTACAGAAATTCCTTTAAGCAAACAGCGCAGACCCTGATGAGACGCCACATCATGTGGCGTCTCATCTGGGTCTACGCTGTTTGCCAAGGCCTACTTTCTAGACGCTAGGCATAAATGGGTTAATGCCATTCCAAAGAATTATTTGTAAAGACATATTTAAAAACTATGAGTAATCTGCTATGAGATTGATAAACCATAAAAAGCATGGTCAATGACTCACGGCGTATCAATCAATAACAAATGGCTGTTTGATATATTAACATTGACTTTGACTAGCCTTGACAAAAAGGGTGCACTCACTTAACAAAGTAACGTTTTGGACGGACATCTACATGAAACAATGAAGTCCATGGCTTCTTTAGAAAAAAAATGACCGTGTTTTAAATATCCTTTAAAAAGTTTGGAGACGAAATTGTATTTCTTTCCGGGTATAAACATTGTTATGAAAATGTTAATTCATCAGAAAATCAGTGTTAACTAAAAGCCGACAGTGTGAAACTAATTAAAACAACTGGACCCTATGTCGCCGGATGGTAAAAAGTGTGCGACCAGTCTGTAACTCTAACCCTCTGCCGAGTGAGCTGACCGGGCCGCTCACCAATCCCGATTGAGTTCGGTACCATGACATTTTAATGACTAAATATGTCACAAACAAATACCCGTCAATCGCTAAGCTATCCATACCGAAGGAACAATCTTGTCCAGTCCAATTGGGCGCACACTCACACCGGTAGCCAGTCGCTGTTTCTACGCACGTGCCACCATTATGGCACGGTTTTCGGAGGCAGTTTTGGAAACCTGCATAAAGTATAAGATATTTTTAGTAAATATGTGCTATCATGTAAGCTCCCGTCTACTCGTTACGAACATCAGCGTCCAGGGTTTGATTCACGACAATTTTGTGAGCTCGGTTTGATAGCATGTTTATTGCGACATCACAATACCAAACCAACCTTGACAACAGTGAAAATAAATCTAATTTCTGGAATTTTCAGCTATAGGTATCGTATGCATAGTTAGTTATTTGGGTCGGTGTGCTGGGACCCACTTTTGGTTCTCGCAACTACCACCGGTCGGAAAAGACCTCATAAAGTTCGAAACACACAAACACGTAAATTGGTATCGCTTTCTTGATTGAGACGGGGCAGATATAATGGGTGCAATCCAGGCATGTTAAAACATAAAATTGCACAAAAGTTTGTATTCGAAGTTCTATTTTATATCACTCACAGATCACAGTTACGTAAACACTGTTTGAACACTAAAATGATTTTGCGTAATAACATGTTGATATTTTGAAACCATTGATAAATTAAACAATAAAACATCTGTATTTCAACATTAAAAAAAAATTGCGGTATCGAGCTATAGAAAACGAAATATTATTATTGCCTTTCTTCACATTATGAGAAAATTCAAGTAAATCGTCTTTGATCAGCTAACACTTAATCCTTTGTTCCTCAATTCAAACGGTCCACGCTGTTTGCCAAGGCCTTTTTTCTAGACGCTAAGCATAAATGTGTTAAGTATCGTCCCAAATGATCATATACAGCCTGCACATGCCTATTAAGGTGAACACTTTCCGCTTTTCTGGAAGTTTTCGTATACAGGAAGTCTTTTCTAAACGAACGTCCAGTCTAGGCGGAAAGTGATGTCACTGGTTAGCATGTGCGGACTGCGCAGACCAATCTAAATCGACACTTTTCGCACATGAATAACGTCCTGTTTTTTTCCATAGTGCAGCTCAAATTCTTAATTATAACAAACCATATTACCTGCGGTAGGTAACACCACAGTAGACGTCGGTGTTAACGAAGTAAATAAAGTCTGGTCCGGCGACGTATAGTTTACTGGGTATACATTGGCGTAGCACGAAAAGGGTTCAACCATCACGCCACCTATATCAAGCGCCATTCTGCCGTTATGGATGACGTCTCGTGCAGCAACATGTATTACGTCTGTAACCTTGGTCGCAAAAGCATGTGCAGCTTCTCTTCCAAAAATTACGTGGAAGTTAACTTTATTGTCACCACTTCGACTGAAAAATATGTTAAATTTATGATAACTCTTGTTTTATTAATATATTTCACGCGTAGTTCATGGCATATTTTCTATGATTACTACTTAAATTAAATACGACATTTTATCGAAATGAACAAGAGTGTTTTTTATTTTTATTTAATGTATTAACCCATTTATGCCTAGAGTCTAGAAAAAATGCCTTGTCAAATAGCGCAGACCCAGATGAGACGACGCATAATGCGGCGTCTCATATGGGTCTACGCTGTTTGCATACAGGAATTTCTGTAAGAAATGTTCTAAATATAGAAATAATTACACTAGACATCCCTTATTTTGGAAATAAATTGATTCAATTTAGAAGGATGGGTTAATTCCCCATGTTTTACATTTCAATTCACTCTCGTGTTTGGAAGGTTTGTATGACTTACACGAACGCTATGATGTAACAATCCATATATTCTTTGGTGATGGCATCTCTTAGAAAAATATCTTTCAACTGAAAAATAAATTTGAGCCGAGCTGTGTGAAGACGGGGATTCATGCGAGTGCGTTAAGTGTAGTCCCAGATAAGCCTGTGAAGTCCGCATAAGCTAATCAGGGACGTCATTTTCCGTCTAAATTGGAATTTCTCTAAGAAGAGACTTCATTTAAAAAAGAAGCATTATAAAAACGCAAATGGAAATGCGGACTGCACATGCTAATCTAGGAAGACACGCAACGCTTGCACTTAAACCATGTTTTCCAAAGCGCGTCACATTTGCATATATATAATCGTAAGATGTTACGCACAAAATATTACTCCTTTGGGCGCTGTGGTTACATGCGGAGATTCTTGAACTCGCAGACCAGAATGGGATAATTTGAACAAATTTGGAAGAGGCCCCACGTGAATAGTTAATGCAAATTTAAAAAAATTAACCAGTGGATTAGGAAAAGTGTATGCACATTTTACGTGCCCTGAACGAAGCACGGTGGACATTTTTTTTTTCAAAAGCAAGGCTTGATTAAAACGCTTTACGCGCATGTGATCTTACATCAGAGAAGAGGTTTGTGTTAGTCAAAGGGACATGTTCATGGTTGTAAAAACGTATAGACAAGCAAGCGAAATAACACTCCTGACTAAGGAAAATCTTTGAATGTTTTCGGATACCCGTAAATCTAAATCGATAACACAATAACATATTTGCTTTTTATAGGAAAATAGGGCACCTTATGTATAGTTAAAAATAAGATGTTCAGATCTAAATCCTACGTGGCCTAAAGCAACCCAGGAAACCCGAAACCTTGTGAGCAGTATAAAATCATTGGAGCAGTGTTCGGTATTTTACCATGAAGGGTAAGTAAAAAGGAAAAGAAAATGTTCCATATCCAATTTGAAACAACTGTGTATTAATATTGATACCAGAGGTATTGGTCTACATGTAGAAAAAATCCTGACAAATACACAGCTGTTTCAAATTGGACTTGGACAATTTTAATTGTTCCAATTTACTTACCCTATGTAAGTTTATGGTAAAATACAGAACACTGCTCCAATGGTTTTACACTGCTCACAAGGTTTCGGGTTTCCTGAGGTGTAAAGGTTGCGGGTACATTTTGTCTTCGAAGGTCCAGTGTGCAATCCAGGAGAAGGCAATGTTTTTGCAACCGTTTTATTGCTATGATAATTACTTTGGACTTTTCCGAATAGTATACAGTTGTTTGTAACTACATTTAATAACATTTGTAAAATTCCGAAAATCTGTAAACAAGTTCCTAATGGGTAAATTAATATGGGTCTTGCTCTGTGAATTGGGGATTTAATGCATGTGCGTAAAATGTCGTCCCAGATTAGCCTGTGATGTCCGCACATGATATTCCGGGACGACACTTTCCGCTTTATTTGGATTTTTTCTAAGAGACTTTATTTTAACAGAAAATAACATAAAAGCGGAATGTGTCGTTCCTGATTAGCCTGTTTGAACTGCACAGGCTAATCTGGGATGACACTTTTCGCACATGTATTAAGCCCCCTTTTAACAGAGCACGTCTCATAGCATGTGTGCAAAACCTCGCGACAGAATGCCGACTGTCTCGTGATAAACGTCGCCGACTGCCTGTCCAAGAGAACGTCTGCAACGTCCATAACCAGCGTGCAGTGTATGTTCACCAGTGTGGCAGCTACAATCGTATAGTTCAATTAAAAACGTAACCTTTGCTGAACGCAAACCATTTAAGCCACTGAAACTTATGCGACCAGGCTATATAATACTGAACAACTCTCCTTAAAGAACACATGCGATATGTTGAGTTATGGAAGCCATAACTGAAAATTCTTTTTAAATAAAAAACACATTTTGAACCGTATTTGTACGTAACAGAGCAGAGACGTTCTTTACATGGTATGTCAGATTGCTAAAAAATACTAAGGTATACATCAAAATTAATGAAAGTCTGTATACAAATGACACATTACACAATTTTACAGTACGCTTACATGTCTCTGTGTGTATCACACCATTATGATATAAACAAACCAGTCTTGGCATGCCTGAAACATTACATTCGCCACGTTCTGGAACAATGCCAATAAAGCGGAAAGTTTCGTTCCTGGGCGGCCTGTGCGGACCGTGGACTGCGTTTTCTCAAAGCGCGGCCTGTGTTATATATGAGTCTGGTTCTGAGAAAACTGGGCTTAATGCATGCGCGTAAAGTGTCATCCCAGATTAGCCTGTGCAGTCCGCACAGGCTTATCAGGGACGACACTTTCGGCCTAAACTTTATTTTCGGTATGGAGGGACTTCCTTGAACCTAAAAATACCATAAAAGCGGAAAGTGTCGTCCCAGATTAGCCTGTGCGGACTGCACAGGCTAATCTGGGACAACACTTTACGCACACGTATTAAGCCCAGTTTTCTCAAAGCGCGGCCTGTATTATATATTATATTGCTTACAATACGAAATGCCCGGTATGGTTGAACTGCTCATCGTCATGGTTGTTGACGGCATGGTTTGTGTAGACATCATATTAGTATAGTTGGTGACTGATGCTAGAATAAAATTAGACGTATAAAAATAAACAGTTAATATTTTATTCAATATTTAGAAACATAAAATCATCTGTTCATTTGTAAAGACGATTCTAGTTAACTCTTTAATTTCAAACTAATGAAAGCAACATCAAGATTACCGTTGCCTTGCAACAAAAGGTCATAGAAGGTCAACTGAGACCATTTAAGACTGTGCATGATTTTGTATGAACCTGATATCTCAACATTTCTTACGGCCAAAACGTATCACCATTTATATTTACAATATTATTGATGCCAATTTTGATCAATGTGAAGGTCAACTAAGGTCATTGAAAGGATACTTAGTTAATTGGAAGTCATCTTAGGTCATTGAAAGGAATCTTAGTGAATTGGAAGTCAACCAATGTCATTAAAAGGGCACTTAACTAATTTGATATCAACTAATGTCATTGAAAGGAAACCTAGTTAAATGGAAGTCAACTTATGTGATTGAAAATACACTGAGTTAACTAGAAGTCAACTAAGTTCATTGGAGATTAACATAAAACACGCAACATATATATATTAAATTGAAATGTACTTTTACTTCTCATACTGCAAACATGCGTTGATTAAAAATAAAGAACCTCATAGTACTGAAATATCTCGTGGTTGCCGTTACGACATGTATTTGTGTGTATATTTTATGTTCATTTTAGCATTGTTCTGAAAGCTGGGCTTAATGCATGTGCGAAAAATGTCGTCCTAGATAAGCCTGTGTAACCCTCATATGTTTCCAGGGACGACACTTTCCGCTTTCTCGAATTTTTCGTTAAAAGGAAGTCTTTTCTTAACAAAATTCCAGTCTAGGCGGAAAGCATCGTCCATGATAAGCCTTAGCAGACTGCACAGGCTAATCTTGGATGAAACTTTACGCACATGCATTAAGCCCGGTTTTCACAGAACGTGGCTCATTAGCTAGTACCTGTTATATCCATAGTACTGAAGGGCACGTGAAGATCGCCAATATTCAACACGACGAGGTCATTGATGCGAGATCTAGGAGCTCGCTGAAGGATGATCGAGGGAATGGCGCCCCGCATGTATTCTCTTACAGGGGTGGCGAATTGAAGTAGGAAAGTGATACGGGCCTGCGACCTGAAGAGTGAAATAATATTTGAGCCTCATTTTGGGAAAACCGGGCTTTATGCATGTGCGTGAAGTGACGTCCCAGATTAGCCCGTGCAGCACACACAGGCTAAACAGGGAGGAAACTGTGCTTCTTAACTGGATTTTCGTATCTTATTAGCATTAGCGGTATTCGCAGGCTAATCGGGGACGATATTTACGTATATGCATTAAGTCCAGTTGTCTCAAAACTTGGCTCATTTTATCTATTGGGCGTCAAGCGTGCAAATTTAAGTGTATACATTATGCATGGAATGCCTCACGGTGCTTGGTCCGTTGGGCTTTCTTTTTTTTGCTTTTTTTTTTGGGGGGGGGGGGGGTGGAGTGTCTGATATTACCTTGATCGATTGAATGGATGCTTTTGTATAAAACACTATTCTAAGTATTTTCAGTGACAGGAGCTTCAGTACCACTGGGCCAAGACTTTGGAATTCCTTGCCTCAGGATCTTAGACAATCGAATTCTTTAGAATCTTTTAAGAAGAATTTAAAAACTTACCTTTTCCGTAATTTTTATGCATTTTTCTGAGATTATGTATTTTAATCGAAATACCGTATGTGGTTCAATGTTTTAATTAACCCCAAATGTATCTCTTTTACCAGGTTTATCATTGGTTTATTATTTATATATTGTTTAACTTGTTTTATTTTCAGCTTATTGTAAAACGCCATAATTGAATACTTTTACCAGGTTTATCATTGGTTTATTATTTATACATTGTTTACTTGTTTTATTTTCAGCTTATTGTAAAATGCCATTGAATATGTATTTTCATAGTAATTGGCGTTTAAGCAAATAAACAAGTTTCAAGTTTCAAGTATGTGTACATCAAACATCCTCTAAGCGGCCACCTCCAATCTGCTAACTGACTAACAGGACAACACAGACATCTTGTAAAGACCAGATTGCATACAACTTATTAATGTTTTATCAGAGTTATATGTGTATGTGTTGATTGTTATATGTGTGTCAACTATGGTATTTAATACAAACATCTCGCGCATGCTTGCATTAGGTTGCGTTCATATTATGTTTTCTTTCGTTCGATTACTATCTACATTGGAACTAAATGAAGATAACAATCGCACAAAAGAAAACAAATGGTTATATTGCGCTTCTATTGCGCTTAGATTTCCATATTAACCCATTTATGCCTAGCGTCCAGAAAAAAGGCATTGGCAAACAGCGTAGATCCAGATGAGACGCCGCATGATGCGGCGTCTCATCAGGGTCTGCGCTGTTTGCTTAAAGGAATTTCTATTAGAAATATTCTAAATATAGAAATAAATATACTAGACATCCCTAATTTTGGAAATAAATTCATCCAATTTAGAAGGAAGGGAGAGTCCACTAGGCTTAAATGGGTTAATGCACTAATGTCAAGCACAATTACACGGCAAGTAGAAGCCGTATATTCTTTAATATCTTAATTTAAATGTTACATTATTAAACCCATGTAACAAACGATATGCTTACGATATACTTACGATAGTTCTATGATATACGATTTACTTACGATGTTCTATGATCTACGATATACTTGCGATATACTTACGGTATACTTACGATATACTTACGATAGTAATATGATCTACGATATACTTACGATAGCTCTATGATTTTGCAGTCCAGGTAATAATTTTCCAGGGAACTTGATTGGAAAAACGAGTCCATCTAGGATATAAGAAAAAACAGCATTGCATGAAACAATTAAAGGATAGGAAATGTACGTCTTTGAGTATTTAACTTTACCGTAATACATTCTAACTTAAGTAAAACAAATAAATCGGGAATCCGTCTAAACTTATAGCAATTATCAGTTAACTTCATTTGTAACAACGATCAAATGTTGTGAATATAGCTTATAATTTAAAAAACACAATCGCACGCAATTTTAAACTATTAGTTCAAGACTAATTGAAACATATTAATATACAATATTTTGATATACGATTTTAGCGCTAAGAAGCCCACAATTGAAAGATAAAGAAGGTATGATATTTTAGGCGTAGTTTGAAAACATACATCTCTACAAAAGCGGTATTCCTGTTGTCGAAATCTAGCGGACGTGCGGTCCAAAAAATCCGCTGAGTAGGTGAAATTTACAAGACCACTTTCGATGAATGCAGCTGTAGCATCTAAAACACAGTTTCAAGGGAACATGTCGTTATATAGGCATTCGTTTAAAATATGCAAGCGTTTTATCAACCTTATTTATAGGGACAATATAGATGGTTGCACGTGTGATAAACAATAATATTAAGAACGCAACAGTTATTTGGCAAATAATTAAAACGTCTAAATACAAAATAAATAACAACTAGATAAGTCTAGAAACAGTCGTTTCCAGATTATGTTGTGAATCAAAAACAACGGACGAACTTTTTAATTTAAATATATAAGCCAAGTCATGCGAAAATAAGCCTAATTAAATTTGCGACCATCGTAACTACAGGCCAGCCTGATCAATCGCGAAGTCTGGCCAGCAGTTACTGTTTCCGCAAATGAGAACACGAAAACTTGCGTGACTTTATAGGGTAGCTCCTGACCAGACTGCGTTGATGCACAAGTTTATTTGGAGCTACATTGTGCTCGAATGGCGCGTCTATTATATGAGTCATGTCAGGCTTATCAGGGACGACCTTTTCCTCTTTTATGGTATTTTTAGTTCCAAGAAAGTCCCTCCTTATCGAAAATCAAGTTTAGGCGGAAAGTGTCGTCCCTGATTAGCCTGTGCGGACTGCACAGGCTAATCTGGGACGACACTTTACGCAAATGCATTATGACCAGCTCTCACAGAACAAGACACATATGTACCAATCTGACATATACATGGACATGACCTAAAATTGTACTAAGGTTTCTTAAAATGAATATAGTCCTCATACATAATAATGTACAATATGTTCAGACTCGACATCAATATCGGAGAGGGTTTTGTGCATTATATTGTTTTAAATGTTATCTCGCTGGTAAGCTATGTTGACGTTCAACAATTCATATTTCTGAATTAACAACAATCATTTCAATGTAGCACATGTTCCAGTCAAAGTATAGGCTTGTATTTGGTAAAAAGAACAGTTAAGAACAGTAACATCAAATAAATTATTTGGTTTCATTATATATTATCTGCCTCGGTATAAGAAATACAATATAGCACCATCTAAGATTGTGCTGCTGTTGATTGTACTGTTTCTAACTGTTGTGGGTTGGTTTGTTTAAAAAGAAATACTTTACTATAGAAAACACATGGGGCATGTAGCTATTTATAAAAAATAAGTCACTTTTTAACATACTAATCGCTTTTTGAAGTCAAACAATGTGAATTCATTTTTCTTGTTCATCCAACAAAATCTTTTACCGTAGACGATGGTTTGATTGACCACCTGTATGGAGCTTTCTGGGCCTGTTATGGTCGAGTTAATAATCGTCGTGAAGACACTGGGGTATGCTGTGGTGGGAAGGATGTAGCTGGTACTGTCCGTCAGGTATGGGGAGACACTTATAACCATCTTGCTGTCTGTAAATGGACGGAGTGTATGGTTATTTGTTCCGAAAAAACTGGGTATGGTGCACGTGCATTATCTTCTTGGCGAAAGTCCATTAACCAAGAAGAGACTAACCATTTTTTTTAATTACCATACAAGCGGAACGTGTGTTACCTGATTAGCCTGTGTGGGCGCAGGCTAGTCTGAGTTGACACTGTGCGCACTTGCAGTAAGCCCATTTTTCCCAGAACGATGCTCATATCAAAATTAATCAATATTTTCACCGTTTTGTAAAAAAAACCACAAGTAAATACATGGAACAAAATATGTGCCCTTGCAAACGATGCGTCTACCGTTCTTATCATATGAAAACTGTGCTTTAAGACTACGTCTAACTTCTTTTCATATGAAAGCTATCTAACGTTCTTATCATATGAACACTGTGCTTTAAGACTACGACTAACGATCTTATCCTGTTATTTTATTTACACTTGTATTGTGTACGTCGGGTAAATTGTATATTATACATACATGTTTATAGACACATATGATCACATGTATCATATTATCACAGTCCAAGAAGAGGGATATCGATAATCACGGAACAGTTTCTTAACCTTTGGTAGTCTTTGAAGGACAATGTTTGGTACTTAAATAGGTGAATTTGGTTATCTAGAAAACATTACCATGACTTCCCATGTAACGTCTCTATAAATATATATTATGATACTGCCCTTTCATAGATAGATTTTAAAACAGACGGGTGAGGTAAATTTAAACTAACAACACCACAATTGCGCAAATTGCAATTCATGAAGCATATACCAAGTTTCAACTTAATTTTAACCGACTTACTGTTTAAATGATTTATTTTTGAGGACTTACCGTTCAACATTATGTAAAAGTCGCCCAGTTTGTAGGTTTCAATATTTCCTGGGAACATGTACTTTTCTGCGTACGTTCGGATGATTTGTACCAAGCCATTCGTATCCTGTATATTTGAATTAATGTGGAGCATTGTGCGCATGCGCGGATATCCGTTGATGGTGGCTGGTGGGCTGCAATTATATGATACGCTAAAGAAGACTCAATACCGTTAAGGCGTTAACGTAAGGTTTTTAATAAACGCATTAAACGAAAATTTATCTTGGCTCGTGTAGTTTCGGCGTGGCTAACTATGCTCACTTATTACATAGATTTCTTGACATAATTTATGCAGAGGCATAATTAAGAATTTTCTTTATTATAGTTATGCAAACTTAATGCAATTTCGCGTATGAAGAAACCAAACTCATGTGACATTCACCTTTGACGTGATTACCCCCAAACCGAAATTGGGCTTGTTATCCTACCATGTTACCACTTTAACAAATTGTCTCTTTTTTTATAAGTAACCATTATTTATTTTTCATGACCAAAGATATCTTGTGAAAACAAATGTGATTTAAAAAGCCCTTGTGACATTGGTCTTTTCCCTAAATAGGTGTCTTTCTCTTCCCAAGTTCCCAACATACTGGCTAAAGGCAAGGTTGTAGGTCAGAGTGTTCTCTAGATATCAAGCGGAATTGAAAGGTACAACCTGCTAGCACACCTACAAACTTTCCGACCGACCGACGGGCAAATGAAAAGCAATATAGTGAATAGGGGATATAATTAATTTCAAACCATTCATCCAATTCCAATTCCACACTGCTTTACGTTTTTAGTTTAACAGATCAGTATCATACCTAAGTACAAGGATATATATATACATATATTACAATATTTGAAGTAAATATATAAATACTTACTAAATATTGATGAGTTTACAATCATAAAAATGATTTTTCCAAGAGCTCAATTTAATAATCCTCTCCATCTGAAACAAAAAGAAAAGTGTATACAGCTTGAAATCAATAATGCTCATTTTACATATGTGTCTTGTTCTGTGAAAGCTGGTCATAATGCATGTGCGTAAAGTGTCGTCCCAGATTAGCCTGTGCAGTCCTAATCAGGACGACACTTTCCGCCTAAACTTGATTTTTGGCAAGAAGGGACTTCCTTGAAACTAAAAATATCATAAAAGCGGAAAGTGTCGTCCCTGATTAGCCTGTGCGGACTGCACAGGCTAATCTGGGACGACACTTTACGCACATGCATTATGACCAGCTTTCACAGAACAAGACACATATGATAAAACATTAGTTTCACAAACATATTCTGTTTGACAAAATGCATTACTCAGTAGTCAACAGTTAAAAGGTATTCATATTTAAGAAGATGATACATATATGTAATAAATAACACTCAATTTACTCGGATGTAATTGTTCTTAATTTTACATTTGATACGGATTGAATCAGCTGTACGTGTTACGAACTATATTACAACTACGAACAATAAATTTTGCTATGTACAACACTTATGTTGAGAAGATGTATCGTTCGATCAACAAATACAATCGCTGAACCCCACCCAGTTTTTGGTTTATTTCGGACATGACTCTCTTGGTTTAATGGCATCGTATTGTGTGTCAGATTTATTGGACAGGTTTCGCGTCATAGGGTACTTACTTCCTTGCAGTATCTTTGTGAAAAATACACGTATGTCAGGCTGTTCGAATCCGAAAATGAATAGTTGTACTCCAGACCAGTGTAATAAAACATCGTCTCCACGTACGGCATTTTGCCTGAAAATGTGATTTATATATGCATTAAATTTTATATAATGTATGTGTTTGGGCTCTTGTCCACTGCAAATTCGATTAATTACAGATATAGAATGCTGATAAAGTGTTGTAAACGTATCATTTGGAACATTTATTAACAACAACTTACTGGAAGTATCTCGTTAAGGTTAATGATTGCTAAAAGTGTAGCTTCAAATTGTGTATTTATTTTTATCATCATGGTATGTTTTGCGTGTGTGTGTGTGTGTCATACCCGGAATCCATTCTCCTCCAGAAGGTGTTGTCGGCGATATTGTATCGGGGTTTACAGGTATTATGATAATTGTTGCATTGGGATCCCCATTAGCGGGTGTTATTAACAGATTTCCGATCATCTTTCGGATCTTTCCGTCAACCACGACGCTCTTCGCCCCGTCAAGAATAAGGCTCCGTACCCTTGTGTCCAAACCCGAGGTGTCCCAACCCGTCAGCCATACATCAGCCATGACCACATCAGGGTTTGTCCTGATTTAGGAATTCAGGCATGTATACGTGTAACTACGAGCATTATGGGCAAAATTCATTTAACATGGTCATACAAAAAGTAAACTTAATGTCAAATCCCCAAGAATATTTTGAAAAGTCACTGGGCATGATCTTTAAAACGAATGCACGCTTAGGGACAGATCTACATGCAACCAAATCGGCGTAAATCGAACAAAAGTAGCGGCACATTGACAATTTTTCAGTAGGGATAATCAGATTTACATATTGTACTTGAGCCGGCTTCTGTGCAGTCCGCACAGGCTAATCACGGACGACACTTCCCGTTTTTATGATAATTTTTGTTTCAAGAAAGTCTCTTTTTAGCAAAAATCTTGTTTATGCGGAAAGTGTCGTTCCTAATTAGCCTGTGCGGACTGCACAGACTAATCTGGGACGACACTGTACGCACATGCATTAAACCTCATTTTCACAGAGCAAGGCCCATTCATAAACTTGCACACATATTTTTTTTTATCAAAGGATTGAATGATCTTATTAAATCTGTTCGTGATATTTATTAATTACGTGCATGAAAAGTTTGAATAAAGTACACCATCATACCATGCTAGATGATATACTCTATTGTTATGGAAAACACTATGCGTCCGAGCGTTAAAAATTGTTCATAAGGAGACTTCGGTTAAAATGAATAGAAAAATCCACGTACTTAATCAGGTCTATTCTGCAACTATGGTAACGGGTTCCAAGACTGCTAGCCACAAATATCTGTTTCAACTTAAGACGAGAAGAAAGAAAATATTAGCAATATTAATTGTAATAGTGGTAGTAGTAGTAGTAGAAGTAGTAAAACTATAGGTATGAGTTGTATCAGAAGTAATAGCAGTCTACGCACTGCATTATATTCATATAATCTCAAACAGAAACCTTGTATAAAAGTAATAATAACGTACATGAACATCACCATTCGAACATTTTTTCTTCTAATAATTGACATGCTGAAATTGCTGTGATATATTAATAAACATATTAATTTGGACATTCTACAGTATTCTAATTCTACAGTAATGGCCTGTGTTAACTCATCATACATTAAAGTTACTTACTTTCTGTTAAGTTTATAAAAAAAAATAATACATACATCTCTGCAGAAAGGGTCGGCGAGTGATTTGAACGCAACGCTATTCTTGTCCCGAAGGTCGACTGTGAAGGTCAGGTTGTACACCCAAACTGACGCGTTCAGACGCACCCCAACTGTATCATAAACAATTAAAATATTACAGAACAGAACGTTTAATAAATGAGTCGTGTCGTGAGAAAACTGGGCATAATGCATGTGCGTAAAGTGTCGTCCCATATTAGCCTGTGCAATCCGCACAGGTTAATCAGGGGCGACACTTTCCGCTTTTATCGTTTAAATGAAGTCCCTTCTTAGCAAAAATCCAATTCAGGCGGAAAGTGTCGCCCCTGATTAGCGGACTGCACAGGCTAATCTGGGACGACACTTTACGCACATGGATTATGCCCAGTTTTCTCAGAACGTTTAATAAATGGTATATCACAAAACTCACTATGTTGTGAAATGAATTAAATCCATTTAACAGTGGTGCCGCTTTGCTCTTTTTAAAACTGGAAAGAAAGAAAACTTGTCAAAAGACGATGGACAAAGTTATCGTTGTAAAACAACTAATAACTAACGCAAAAATAGACCAAAACTCGAGCACAGTCACAAATGAAAACAATAGCTTTAATGGTAGAATCTAACTAATGTCTACAAATATCGTAACTTATCAGTGAATAGACACTTGTTTTAATGCTCTGACTCGTTGCTATTAGCAACTGTATCCCTTTACACCATACGTAAAAATAATTGTCTATTGGCAAATAAACAACGCCAATCGAATATTAAAAGTTTCTTCATGTATCTTCATGCACATTTCATGTAACATATTATCATCCGCCGATTTGTCCCATTTCAAAAATAATAACAAATGAGTATTATATTTTTTGAGTATGCAAAACGACCAAAATTTCGAATACATTAAACGTTTCAAAACGATACGGAAATAACAAACGAACGATTACTGAAAAATGTAGGCGACTCACCAACTTCAGGAGGTCGTTCGGTCGTATATGGAGGAATATAAGCTCCACGGATGTCGATGATGAAGTCATCAAGCATCATGACGTCATAGTCAGTGCCCGCGCGACGCGTTAGATGCGCGTCTAGAATGGCTTGTATACGAGCTTGAAGATTTGCATCCGTGACGTCTCCTCGGAACACCAGGGATACATAGGCTCGTGTGTTTATGCTACAATTATATATTGTTTAACATACCTCAAACCGCTGAAGAATATACCTTTCGTGTTAGGTGTATTATACATTATTACTAATTGTGGTGGAGCAGAATTGACGAAACAACCGTTTTGAAACCTGAATATGAGCCTAGTTCAGGGAAACCTGGACTTGATGCATTTGTCATTTTAGATAAGCCTTTACCATTCCCACAGGCAGAGCCTGGATGTCACTTTCCGCTTTTATAGTATGTTTCGTTTAAAGGAGGTCTATTTTGAACGAAAATCCAATTTAGACGGAAAGTGTCGTCCCTGATTAGTCTTTGTGGACTTTACGCACGTGCATTAGGCCCAGTGTTCCCAGAACGAAGCTCTTTCCACTTACTCTGCAGAAAAAACAACTCATCACTCGGTGATCCGGGTCTTAGTGTAGCATTCTATTACAAATTGAAATAAAACAAAGTATTATATACGCATGCCTAACTGACCACACGCGAGCATCAAATTTACTAAACAAATAGTTACTCTATAAATGCTCAAGAGCTTAAACAACCGGTACATAAAATGTTAAAATTTGCAAACGTGTGTTCATACAAAACATAATCGCGTAGTAACTACAACTATTGTTTGGTTGTTGGTGTTGTAAACACTCAATGATTTGTGTAATAAAATTTAACTTTTGGTACTAACTCGACGGACGATGTGATATTTGCACATCCACATGGTTTAGGTTGGCCGTCCACCCTGGAAAGTATATTAATATTATATAAATTTCATGAAAAATGAACGCCAATTGGCAGTTGTTACAATACATTGGTATTTAAATGTACGTATAGACGATCATACGGAATAAACTCATATGTAATTTATATTGAAACAAACGCGTTTATTGATGACATTAAAAAAAAGTCAACACAGAGTATCTAACAACATATAATACCAAACGTATTATTTAAGAGCGATGACTAATATACAAAATGAACTTTCGGTATATACATGAAAACTGAGCCTCGCTCTGTGAAAAGGGGGTTTAATGCATATGCGTAAAGTGTCGTCCCAGATAAGCCTGTGCAGTCCGCACAGGAAGAGACTTTATTTTAACGAAAAATATCAAAAAAGCGTAAAGTGTCGTCCCTGGTTGGCATGAGCGGACTGAACAGGCTTATCTTAGACGACACTGTACACACATGGAATAAAACCCCTTTTTCACACAGCGTGACCCCAATTCCATTTCTACTCACGCTAACAAGCCTATTCTGCATTCCAAGTATTCGCTTTTGACGTCGCTGTCTCGCATATACTTATCCAACTGAATCATTAAAGTACATACAGTCTGTCAATATTTCAAGTATAAACAAAGTATAGCTGCAATTGAAAAAAGGGGGGAAATCATCCCTCATGTCAAGATCTTGTTTTTTACCGGATGAGACCATTAGAGATAAGGATCAGTTGGCAACAGTGTACGCAGTAAATAACGAATACAAAATAACGTCAATACATGTATATGTAAACAATTATGAGCAAATCCAAGCGACGTTCACAAACTTAACCCATTTATGCCAAGAGGACTCTCCCATCCTTCTAAATTGGATCAATTTATTTTCGAAATTAGGGATGTCTAGTATGTTTATTTCTATGTTTACAACATTGCTTACAGAAATTGCTTTAAGCAAACAGCGCAGACCCGGATGAGACGCCACATCATGTGGCGTCTCATCTGGGTCTTCGCTGTTTGCTTAGGCCTTTTTTCTAGATGCTAGGCATAAATGGGTTAATCATGGGAATAAAGTGTCGTGTCTGCGTTGTTTGCTTAAAGGAATTTCTGTAAGAAATATTCTAAATATAGAAATAAGTATACTAGAAATCCCTAATTTTGGAAATAAATTGATCCAATTTAGAAGGATGGGAGAGTCCACTAGGCATAAATCGGTTAAATTCCAGCATCCTCCCCTCCCCCGAACGTGGCTCAAATGTGCAAGCCAGGTAAATTAATTCCGCACATGCAAGTATGGCGAACAGTAGACACGGATTGTGACAGAGAAACATTAGATATTTAATCAATCTAGATATCTTTAGATTATATTACAAACATGGAAATTATTGACAAGCATACTAAGCATTTCCATTATTTCAAGGCATAGAAGCTATAATACCTCTTTGCAAATGGAATCGGTAATGTTCTTGTAAGGAGGTGAATTGGGATCGCTCAGGTTTGAGTTGTAGGGAACGTTCAGCAGCGGTAGAGACCCATTAGCAACGGTGGACGCTGTTAATAACGTTGACAACAACAACATCATACATTTATGTGAACAAAAACATGCATCTATTCAACGTTTACATATGCAAAATTTAAGCACAATTCATGCTCTGAATATATTAATGTAACGTGATTTACATATTCAGATTAACACATGTTCAATTATTAATTTTTGTTAAAATATACATCAAATGTCAACGTATTTAATACGTTTAACACAACGTTCACATGTTGTTTGTACACACGTGATTGTTACCATGCATTTCAATAACACCATTTGTAAAGGAAAGAGCTTCATATTATTTTTGAAATTGTGTGATGCATTGAAGGGAGAATAAAGTCATTTACGACAAAATATATGCGTCTTTATTAAAAGTACGTTACGTACAATGTGGC
>NC_068360.1:16055177-16072677 GCF_020536995.1 Dreissena polymorpha
ATAAAATTCAAAATAGTATCATTTAAGTCATATTTTAAACTTAGTTTTTATAGAAACACTATATACAGCAAAAATACCAAGAAGTAGACAGATTTACCGTTTACTTTTAGAAATAAAAATAAAAATGCAACATGCATGGTTCGTATTTTCAACAGTAAATCACCCAATTTCGCCATAACGTTGTTTTAATTTTAATAATTGAAGAATGTGCATAAAAATTGCATCATATTTAACAATAAATATAGCTTATATGCCATATTAAATCAAATTACGTTAGAAAATAAATAAAACGCGTCGAAAAAAAGTATACGTCGTCGGCAGGATTCGAACCTGCGCGGGAATATCCCAAAAGATTACTAGTCTATCGCCTTAACCACTAGGCTACGGCACTTAATAGTAGGCTCTTCAACCTTCGAAGAAATCGCGGGAAATCATTAGAGGTGCACTACCTTAAGTTAATTGCCATCAATACTATTCAAAGGTTAAGCATCTGTTAATAATTTGCTACTTAGTTGCGTTTCTAGCATTTGGCTATCGTCTGATAATCAATATTACTAAAACAAGCATGTAAAAGTGTATGTTCTATCACTAGCTATCAATTCATCTGAAACTATTTTTTGTGAAGTCCTTTTATAGTTAAGTAGCGTTCTTGTTGAACCGGACTTAATGCAAGAGGAACGACTCTTTCCGTTAAAACTGGAATTTCTTTAAGAAGAGACTTCCTTGAAACAAAAAACAACAACAACCAAGCGGAAAGTTTTGTCCCTGATTATAATCTGCGGATTGCATAGGGTAATCTGAATAGAGAAAAATCTCTAGAAACTATAATTTAAGAAAATATTGTTCATATCCACTGCTTTTATAACAGAACACCAATTTTAAGAATGAAATGCTTGAACATTGGATGACCGCCTTGGAACGTTCAATGTTAAGCATTTTGTTTTTATACCGGCTTGAGGGCTGTCCGAAACTAACACTTACCCCAGAATTTATATAACACGAAAGACCCTCAGTTGTCATGATAAGGGTCCCTATCGTAATTTGCATGTTTGATTGAATCTTCGTTATTTAAAAAAGCGCCAAAAACATTATAGGCGTTTGTATATGAGACGCGTTCTGAGAAAACTGGGCTTAATGCATGTGCGTAAAGTGTCATCCCAGGCTAATATGGGACGACACTTTCCGCCTTCTGATTTTCGTGTAGAAGAAACTTCCTTTAAACGAAAAATACCATAAAAGTGGAAAGTGTCGTCTCAGTGCGGACCGCACAGGCTAATATGAGATGACACTTTACGCACATGCATTTAACCCAGTTTTCTCAGAACGCGTCTCATATATATATTTAGTTTAATATCAAGTTATGTGTTTTAAATGCATGATCATTTACCAGGTACACATGAATTTATTGCAATTATCAATTACTTGTGGTCATTGAGCATCAGAGTATCGTCATTTGTGATGATGCTTTCTTAATCAACATGTTATTTCGTACAAAAAGGGTATATGATATAAATAAGTTTATTAAAGGAAACTATATCAGCCCACGCTAACATTAAATTATGATAACTTTTCATAAAGAACGATTTTCTGAACTGAACGAAACGATCAAGAACCATTGGCCGCATATTTGATCTCTTGATCACCAGCTAATCGCTAATAGTTTTGTCTTTAATGTCGTTTTATATGTATTTTCCCGTATTGTATAGGCAATGGTCACGTGTCTAAAATTGTACCACAGCCATCCATTGCGTTTGAATTAATGTGTACATTTCAAGTATAACCTTATAAAAATAGCCCACGAAATGTGGGTTAAGTATCGTTGCCGTACACTTTGCGTTAAACTGTTACACAGTTGGGTGGGTCTTAAAAAATTTACCAAATTAGATTGGAAATATTACATAGACATATCTTCATTAATTATTTTTTAAACTGAAACATGTCCAACAAATGTGATAATTTACCATATGTACCGTTTTTAACGAATTTGACCGTATCTAACTAAGCGTATAGAGAACAAATATGGTCACTTAAAACAAACCCTTACTGCGTCACAAGCGTTTAACCATTTCATAGCAGTACCGGCATACACGTGTTATACGGTAATACTAAATGCCAATACAATTCATGCCAAGACTCCGCCTTTCTCCGCCTTTGACAACTCACCCCAGGGAAAGCCCCAAAGTGCCATGGTCCGTCCCGGTCGCTGTCCTTCATCACCACGTCCTCGTTTAGCTTGCTCACCCACGCGGGAGTGGAGGGATGGTCGTCCCTGTAGGTCATCAGCCAACGCTCGCCGCTGTATGTAGGGTTGGAAGTGATATAGTTTATAGTATGACGTTAATTGTTGATTTAAGTTCGCCTCTAGAGTTGATAAGATGGGTATTTTATTTTAATTGTATTTTGGTTTTGTATCGCTCTGTTAGTTTTATGTCTTATAATAATAATAATAATAATAATAATAATAATAATAATAATAATAATAATAATAATAATAATAATAATATAAATAATAATAATAATTTCAGTCTAGTACGAGTATGTAGGGTTTGTCGTCAATGTACTATCAGCATTCTCTTGTTAGACATTTAAAACATACAGAGAATGAACAAATATTGATTATTAAAATGCATTCAAATTTTGCATTTATATTGATATATAAACACGATTACTTATGGTTTTCATAGTTATTAACATACCTTAACTATTTTCCGAAATAGAAATTGCACTGACACTAAATAATATATATGATCCGTTGCCTTTCAGTAAATATATGAACAGCAATGCAAACGTACAATCTTACAATAAATTCAAATTTCGTCTATTGCCTCCTTTTAAGACAATTGATTTTTTGTCAATTAGACTTGAAGTTTGCTCATTATTGTTGAATAACATATGAACAAAAAAGGAATGCAAGCGAAACCACTCAAGATTTTATCTGGAAACAATAATTGTACCCCTCAGCAACATGACTAAATGAATCTTGTTGATCGAGGTGTGCCTAACCATTAAATCATGGTCTTCTTAAACGACACTTTCAAGTCTTAACTTTAATGTCAATATCGTTTTATTTTGTTTCCATTTTAAATCTCAAATGACGAATTCAGAATGAGGAAGCTCAAAATTTAAAAGAAAGACCAACATGTCACCTACGAAAGAGTCTGTAATCTCGTATGTCCAGACGTAATTGACTTCAATACGTGTGGTTTCGGTAAATTATGATGCCGATATATTGTTCAAACCACAATCACAACATTGGGTGAGGGGTGTTAGCTAGTAATTATGTTGGTTGTACTTGTTGGTTGCTATCATTTCCTGTCCTTAGAGCTACATTTTCTTCTTCAATTGAATTTTCATTTACATGTAACTGAAACTTCTAATTCGTCATATTAAACATTTCTTCATTTTATTGACTAAATATGAGATAACTACGGAAACGTATATGGTACACCCCAATAATGTGGTCATGCCGGAATAATTTATACCGACTTACTGTGAAATAACATGGTATGTCGACATAGTTTTGTAGCTTTCCCCACCTTAATTTTACTCGTCATAACGACATTAAGTTGAAGTCTCGACGTAAATGTTTCCGGCTTTTCCCGAAAATATATTTGATCGACATAATCTAAGTCGACAAATCTACATAATTTTTGACGTCATGCTCTTTTGAAAATGACTTGTCGACACGGTGAGTTAATTTTTAAGCCATGACACCTTTTTCATATCACGTCGTCATAGAATTTTGACATCATCACATTATTGCAACATTGGTTCATGACTTCCGGCGTCGAACAGATGTTTAGTTTCTGGTATATTCTTTTGAAACACGCAAGGCGTCAGACAGTCCATTTTTACATCAGGAATGCTTGGTATAAAGGTAAAAATAACATTTGCAAACAATAAATATTAATGTGTTCGTTGGATTTTATGGGCATTTAGAGAGCTTAAATCTCGATTGATTCGTTTAGATATTTCTCTTTAACTAATACATGCAAAACGAGTGTTTAACGACTCACAACTTTTTTATATTGCAGATTTGTGTCTTAGTGGCACTGAGGTTTTTCATTTCGGCTTCCTTGCGAATTGGAAACCATTGATCGTATTCAAGAGAGATACTTTGTAAAGAAACCGTACTTTGGGTGTAAAGATGACTTCATACCCGTCCTAGAACATGTGTGTGAAATGCAGCGGGAGCAACTGCCAGTTCCTGAATCGATTGAAAGTGCGACTTCTTTGTTCTTGGCCTTCACTGAAATATTGGATGGTTACTAATTACATATGCACAAATATATGCTTAAAAATTGGTTATATTTTGCAAATTTAGTTGTTAAGTTAGTTTAGTTCAAGTAAGTTTCGTTTCGAGTTTTATTTACAATGTTTCGATAAGCAACACAAATTGATATTCTTGTTATTAGAATTGATCTTGAAGTAGTTAAACGTTGTTATTTTGTTTGTTAAAATAAATTCACTCATATTGTTGTACACATTTACAGACATTGCAAACAATGAAACGTTACTAATTGTTTGAAAACATGGCGGTCATTTAGTTATGAAATCGTCGTAAATTGTGGAATGTTCCTTTTAAAATATGGTTCTTTTAAAAGATTTATTAACATTTTATTTCAAACTTCAATATATTAAACAAAACGACTATTGTAAATCTTATATTTAATATTAACACTGTCGCAAATATATGGTATGTTTATTTTGTATTTTCTTACTTGATTTTCTGTTCCTGAAACTCCAGTGTATATAGTACATGTTTGAAATAAATGTTCATACTGCAATTAGATTTTTTTTTTTTTTGAATGGTCAAATAATTCGTTTTTGAGGAAATGGAAAATTATTCAAATGTGACACAAAATTGGGTTATTTGTAGATCAATTTTAGGGCTAGTTAATGTGATCGGTCTTTCTTCATTGTCCGTCAAAATTTGCACTAAAGCGAAATCACCTACTCAGCTGTGTCAATAATACCAAAACATGAACAGTGTTCAAAGCTAGTAAGGTTGTAGTTTGCTTTTATTTCCATATAATGTCCACATCGCACATTACTTATCAAAATATTTTCAAAAATTTGAAATATTTGTTTACGAGCCGGTATAGTTTTATATGAGTTGTGATACACGTACCCTTTGACTAGATCGGTCTGTGGTCTGACCCTATATATATATACTCAACTGGATTATTGAAAGCGAATTATGCATTTAATCGCCAATTTTACGTGCAGTCATCATTGTAAAACGACAAAAATGCACGGCGAATATTTTTAGTAACGATTGACTAATAACATTTTACTTTTCTTGCAGTTTATTACATAATTACAATTGCCCTATATTTCACTAGTGTACATTATTCTGATTGGCTATAGTATATCATTTGACTGGGCTTTAATATTCAATGAAGCGAGTTGCCTCCACGAAGCGCACGAGGAAATCGAGCGTGGGACAACTTGGTTTAATTATGCCATGTGCGACATGCACACAGTCAAAACTGCGTATTGTAAAAGGGGCGCCTACTAAATTGATGCACGAATAAATCCCAAATTATATTGTATTTTAGCCAAACCATTAAAAACATATGCAGAATGATAATCGTAATTGCATGTATAAGAATTGAAACGCTCTTTTCTTCGCTTCAACGATGTAAGTAGGTTAGTTTTGGTATTTAATTCGGCTTTATGCAAATTAGTTCCTCACACAAAACATGCACATTTTCAACTAGAGATAACTAAACATCTTACATTTAAAAGACCGGAAAGCGCGTTCAAGATATCACTTCAATAGCTGCAGTGAAGTATCAAGCAGATACATAATGGTGAGCATTAATATACGATTCAATAAAACCTTTATTCAGATTTAACAAAAGTTGACCTTCAAATCTTCGCATAGAAGCTGATAATTTAAATTATAAATCTCTAATTCTAAATATCAAATATAAAAAGATGATTTATAAAACAACATAACAGCTAATGAGTTTCAAACTGTTCTTCAGTATTTATTCAGAAAAAGTAAGACAAATGAAAACAAAGTTAAGGCCATATCACTTTCTGAAATGGTTAGAAGTGAGTGGGGTAATGTAAAACAATAATTGCTTATATTAACATTGTATTATGAAGTTTGGAACAATGTGCACAATTAAAATGACATATGCTTAAGTGATACATGAACCAGTTCTAATGAAATCTTTCAAAAAGAGTATATAATAACATGTTTTCACCTTATAAACCACTTTCTTCTTGGGCTTTGGAAGTCCTTATTTTCTTGTTTTGTTCATAAATCCGTTGACACCAGCTGGAACCTACACTACTGTAGTAGATAATGTGAGAGTATTATTAAATATTACACACTAGAAACACCGAAAAAGGGATACTTTTGTGCAAGAAAAAAATGTAAACTAGAGTAAAAAAATAGTACACTTGAGCAAACATGTGTTTGTCAGAAACACTATGTCCCCTTCTGCGCCGCTTTGAAGCTATATATTTGACCTTTGACCTTGAAGGATGACCTTGACCTTTCACCGCTCAAAATGTGCAGCTCCATGAGATACACATGCATGCCAAATATCAAGTTGCTATCTTCAATATTGCAAAAGTCATGGCAAATGTTAAAGTTTGACGCAAACAAACAAACTAACAGACAGCGCAAAAACAATATGTCCCCACCACTATAGTGGTAGGGGAAATTAAAAAGTATGGTGGGCCAGAAATGATATTTTAAAAATGAAAGATACATAAATATTGAAAACATGTTAATTAAAACCCTTTAATTTTATAGCGTATGATAATACTATAAAGATAATGATATATCAATGTGTTTGTTAAAGTGATATTTTACACTGTTTCCAAAAGTTTCAATCAAATTTATATTTGTCATCCTGATCAACCATACTTTTCCAAACTATTTTTAGACTCAAGTTGTTTACATGTTTTTCTTACAAAAAATGATCTTGTTTTTCAGTGTTTTTAGTGTGTTATATTTAATCATACTCTAACATTATCTTCTACAGTAGTGTAGGTTCCAGCTGGTGTCAATGGATTTATGAACAAAAAATAAATAAATAAGGACTTACAATGCACAAGAAGAAAGTGGTTTATAAGGTGAAATCGTGTGATTATTTACTCTTTTTGAAAGATTTCATTAGAACTGGTTCATGTATCACTGAAGTATATGATATTTTAGTTTTGCATATTGTTCCAAACTTAATATAGAATGCTAATATGAGGAATTATTATTTGACATTACTCTAACCACTTCTGACTATTTCAGAAAGTGATATGTCCTTAAACAACAAAATCAAGTAACACAAATAAGAGGGCTAAGAGGCACTGGGTCGCTCACCTGAGGGAATGAGATGAAATTAAAGACGAGTTAAACTCGTGTGCAAATAATTCAGAACATTTATATGACAAAGGCTGACTTCAAGTCGAGGTTAAGATCTTCCAAAGTATTTAATATAAGCATATATAGAAAATTACCCGACCTGGTTTTTAATACTGATTGACAAGAACCAATGTACAATACAAAAGTATCAAGGAAACATACGCTTTGACCAAAGTTCATGAAGATTGGGATAAAAATGCAACTTCTAGAGTTTTTACATGTTTACATTATAAACGAAAAGAGAAAACTGCTCCACCCCATGGCGGCCATTTTTGCCCCACTTATCAGTACCAATTTCGAACTTGTCTGAAAAAATCAATAATACCAATTTTCTGACTAAGTTTCATATTCAAGACATTCCGCTTCCGGTTTTGAGTGAGCATCAATTTAAAATGTAATTCTAAAAACTAAAAAAAAAAAGGCGTGTGAGGCACACAAATAACATTTGTGAGTGATGTGAAGTTTATTGAACAGGATGTGACATGTAAAAAAATAAAACGAGGTTTGTGACTTTGAGAAGGCCTTTCCTCAAGCTTTTGTATTTTTCTATTGACGGGTGGGGTGTGAGAAAGACCCTGGATATTGACATAATATGTGTATACACACATAAGGTCATTGTGATTGTCATTGTCATTGTCATTGTCTGGCGCCTCCGTGACGCATCAATAAACATGTTAATAGTTCACCGTGACAGTAGCCTAAGTGAACAAGAGTGTTTAAGGGTTTATTGTGAATACTGTCCCGTTAATCCCGTGTTAGTTGTGAAATCATGAACAAACGCCAGCATTCATCTACTGTGAGCGAGTTAACAGACAATAGCTCATTAGACTCGTCTGTATTCGAAAGTTTAAAGGGGCAGAAGTCCAAGAAAGACTCGAAAAAGAAAACAATTGAACAGGAAAGTCCCAAGCAACAATCTATGGAAGTTTATCAATTCGCTCAATAGAATCGCGGCTCGAAGAGATTAGTTCCAAGTTGTCTACAGTCCTTACGAAAGATGACACCTCCATTATTCGTACCATGATTAAGGAAACGTTCGATGAAGTCAATGATAAATTTTTGAGCTCAGTCGTCAAAAGGTTGGAAATCATTGAATGCAACATATTCCACCAGACAAAGGAAATTGAATCGTTACATTGTCAAATAACCAGCAAAGACAAAGAGCTACATGACATGAAAACAAAGCTGAATGACTCAGATAAGCGTACTGCAGAAATTTTAAATGAGCACGAGCAGTATAGCCGTAGAAACAATTTGCGAATTACGGGTCTACAAGGAGACGAAGAATTTCAGTCCTCAATAGCGTTGACTTAACAGGTGTCGTCCCTTTTAAGTTCCAAGCTTGGTCTGCGCGTTGAAAAGGAGGATATAGACATAGCGCATAGGATAGGGAAATATCACCGAGAGAAGATCCGACCGGTCATCGTCAGGTTCATACGGCGCCAAACAAAATCGGATGTAATGCGAAATGCAAATCTACTCAAAGGTTCCGGTATTTTCTTGAATGAAGGCCTGACAAAATTGAACGCTAAAGTTCTAGCGTCCGTTAGGCTGAAGGACCCCGAGACGGTGGAGCGAGCGTGGTCGTTCAATGGGAAGCTTTATGCACGCTTCAGAGGTAAAGAGCGCTCTGAGATAATCGATTACGAACATTTTCAGACGTGGCTCAACAAACCATGGCCGAAGGCGGTAGCTTCACTATCGTACGCCAGCAGGGTTTTAGCTTGCACAAATCGACGCCGGTAACATAGGGCTCTCCGTGTTAGAACTGACGGTGTTTTTTTGTTGTATCATATCATTAACAGTCTATATTCACGTATTTGTACTTTTTTTCTCTCTCTAATTCGATAAAGATACGTACTTTTTAAGCATATCATACTTATATAATCCATCTTAATCTATGTCTATTGTTATAAGACACAATCTCATACGGTGTAAGTTCACACACGCAACGTACGCACGCATGTACAAACACACAAACACACGCTTGCGCGCGCGCGCACACACACACTTACACACCCATCCACACGCACACATGCAAGTAGTAGTAATATATACTTTTATATTTGCTCATTTAGAGGCCTAGATATACTAATGGGGAATATAGCGTGACAAAACAATTACCCATAATATGCCATTGTACAATATTATATTTGTAAAACATTAGTCGTTTGTTTATGTATGCATATAAGTATGGACCGAGTAGTGTTGTAGCTTCGTTAAGTCGACAGGTGCCGTGGTGTTGTTTTTCTTGTTGTTGTTATTGTTATATGACACAGACCCCTTTTTTTGGTTACCGTGTAAATCGAGTACTAACGACTCGAAACACATAAGCTGTTAACATTTTACAAACACACACTTTACAGATACGCACGCGCACTCACACACCAACGCACGTGCGCGCACACACACACACACACACACACACACACAGACACACACACACACACAGACACACACACACGCACGCACGCACGCACGCACGCACGCACGCACGCACGCACGCACACACACACACACACACACACACACACACCTGCAAGAAGTAGAATATATTACTTTTTCAACATTAAGAGCATATACGTTTACTCTATTGCAGTTTTTCCGGGTCTTTGTTTGGACTGAATCGCCTTGTAGCTAGCTTCTTTAGTTTAGTTTCTGTTTTTCAATAATTTTGAGAACATCTTACACCTGGTGATTACTTATAAATAATTACAATATATTATTCTTAGTGAGTTTTTCCTTACATGTACCTTGTTGTATCCACTTTCAAGTTTAATAAAACTGAAACCAAGGTACAAAGATTAAAATAACACTTTTTCTCCCCAAGATATTCTTCTTCATTGAAGAAGAGTACATAAGTAGGAATTAAAGGGTATGATCTACCTTTCTAACATATTTACTTTTTTTAAATGCTTGTTCAATTATATGAAAGTATTATTTCTCCTATTGTACATTTTTGATAATGCTTCCTTTTTTGATTTCGCGGGAAGCGTTCTCAATTTTTCGTTTTTTACCATGTCGAGGAAACTCTTTGCTACTGACAATTTAAAAAAAAATGTTCATATTATTATCCCATCTAAATGTATAATATATTTTTTAAAACTTTATTTATACAAATATTGTTACCTGGTAAATATAAAATCCGAAACAACAGGCTAGGCTGGATCTATTTTAATCACTTAAGATTTCTTGCAACACTTTAAAACCACGGGAATTGAACCATGTTTACAATCGGACCACTCGATAATTACTTTAAACTTAACCTTTAGTAACTTTCCTCATAAACCAGGTCTTTGGAAACATAATAATTCTTTACTGTCAGACATTATGTATGTACAGGAAATCAACAAAAAAATTGATGATATTAAACTTCAATACGCACTACCCATTTATAATTATCAAAATATAAACGATATTCCCGACAGTGAATTACAGTTTACGATAAGTGATCAACTTTTACTAGAAACCCTGCTTATGGAATTAAGGGGCAAATCTATTTCATATGGGTCTTATAAAAAAGAGAAACAAAACTTATAGAAAGCAAATTATTAACAAGAATTAAAGAGTTGAAAGAATACTTCCTAGATGAAAACTCTGAAGAACTTGAAAATTTTAAAACTGAAATAAATAATATTCAGAGCACACATTTAAAAGGATACATGCTAAGATCCAAATTTCTGTGGACTTTACAAGGTAAAAAGCCAGCTAGATATTGTTGTAGCATTGAAAAAAATAATGCAATAACAACATCAATATATAAACTAAAAATGAAAATGATAGTGAAATAACTGACCAAACCGGTCTCCTTAATTCAAAAGCATCGTATTATCAGTCTCTTTATAAACACAATAATGATTGCAGTAGTGAAGACTTTAATAACTATGTAAAAGACATAAATTGCCCATTTTAATCGAAGGTATTATAACTTTAGAGGAAGCTTTAACTGTTTTAAAAAAGATGTCAAATAATAAAAGCCCAGGCAGTTCTGGCTTCAGTGCAGAATTTTATAAAATGTTTTGGAAAAAATTGGTACTTTTATTGTCAGATCCTTAAATGAAGCTTATAAGTGTGGTCATTTATCTATAACACAAACTCAAGGTATCATAACCTGTATTCCAAAGGTTGAAAAATCTAGGCTTTATATAAAAAAATGCGTCGAATTACTCTATTAAATACTGTTTATAAAATTGCCTCTGGAGTAATAGCTAACAGATTAAATTATTTATTGACAAGTTAATTCATAACGACCAGACGGGTTTTATTAAAGGTAGATACATAGGGGAAAATACTAGGTTAATTTATGACATTATGCACTATACTGAAGAAAACGAGATCTCAGGCTTACTTCTCCTAATTGATTTTGAAAAGGCGTACGATTCTTTGGCCAGCTGGTCCTTTGTACAAAGTACACTTTCTTTCTTTAATTTCGGTCCTGACATAAAACGTGTGTTTGAGGTTTTATATAAAGATTCTAAATCAGCCGTTCCTCAGTGTGGGTACTTATCTAACTTTTTCCCTATTGAAAGGGGCTGCAGGCAAGGAGATGCCCTCTCATGTTATATTTTTATCCTCTGTGCCGAAGTTTTGTCACTTGTATTGAGAAATAACAATAATATGAAAGGTATAACCATTCAGGGAACTGAACATAAATTGTCCCAGTTTGCTGATGATACTACTATTTTATAAGACGGTACCGAACAATCCATAAATGAGACACTTACTGTTATACATAATTTTGCATATATTTTAGGCCTTAATGTTAATTTTGATAAAACAAATGTTGTATGGATTGGCAAGGACAAATATAGTTCATATACCATAAAAACCAATGGAAACTAAATTGGATGCAACAAAGCTTTAAAATGCTTGGAATACATTTCCATGTAGACCTGTCAAAAATGTTAACAATTAAATTACGATGAAAAAATTGTTAAAATGGAAAACATTCTGAAAAATTGGAAAAGAACAATTTTAACACATTAGCAAAATTGTGATTATAAAAACAATTATTGTGTCATTATTCAATCCTGTTCATATCATTGCCCAACCCACCCATTACCATATTAAATTCAATAAAATCTTCTATTCTCAGTTTTATTTGGGATGGGCATAGTAAAATAAAGTTCACAACAATAGTTAAAGAACATAATGAAGGAGGTTTAAAAATGATCAATTTGGATGCATTTATTCCAGCATTGAAACTTACCTGGCTACAAAAACTTCAATGCTTTTGTGGAAATTGGATAGACATCACAAAACTGTATTTTGATAAGTATGAACTCTTTAATTGCAGTTATCATTACGCTTTAAATACAGCTAATAGAATTTGAAATCCTTTTTGGGTAGATGTTTTAAAAAGCTTCTCACTTTATTGTAATAAATTGGATTTAAACACAGAAGAGTTTCTATATTATCCACTTTTCTACAATCCAAACATATTAATAGGAATTAAAAGTATTTTCTTTAAGTCATGGTTTGATGCTGGAATTCATTGTATAGGGGATATATTTAAAAATGGAACCTTTATTCCTTTAGATGAAATAAATAGAATGTATAATTTGAACATAAATTTCATTCATTATACAGGGGTAAAAAAGCAATAGATGAGTTTTTGAAAAAAAAAGTATCTTGTCCCTCCCAACAAATTATAAAACCCTTTTTGCCCCCTTTATTACAACTTTTACTGAAAAAAGAATCTGGAGCAAAAAGACTATACACCATTATAAATAAAAATAATGAACAACCATCAGTAAAAGCAAAATGGTGTACTTAACTTAATGCCACAATTAATGAAAAAGAATGGAATTGCATATTTTAGCTACCATTTTAATAACCAATGACGTAAAAGTGCAGTGGTTCCAATATAGAATAACTCACAGAATACTTGGAACAAATAGTCTCTTAAATAAAATGAAAATTACTAATGATCCATTATGTTCTTTATGCACACAAAGTGATGAAACTTTAGAACATTCATTCTGGGAATGTCAGATATCTAAAACAATTATTGACGGAATGTTACCCAGACAATCTTTTCCATTTATTGATAAGACCATGTTTCTTCTTGGATATTTAACGAAGTCTGCTAGTACCATAAATAATGTAATTTTATGTTTAAAGCTATACGTATACAAGTGTAAAACAAAAAAATCATTCCAAGCATAGCAGGAGCCAAGAAATACCTCAAATATGAATATGATAACTTGAGAAAAATTTCAATTACAAAAAACAATTAAGAATCCTTTGATAGAGAATGGGAACTTTTTAATACCATTTTATCACAGACATAGATTTTGAACGCGAGGATTATTGAATTTTCATCTGTTATTACAATGTTTACATCATTTATACAGCATTGATTATCTATACCCACTAAAAAATATCTGCATCATTAAATGCTCTTATTAATGTTTCTCTCTATGCCTTTACATTTGCTAGTACAATTTAAACACCATTGGTCGTATATATATATATACATATACACACTGGAAAATAAAAAATAAATAAAAAAAGAAAAAGCAGTTTCATAATGATTTGCAAAAAAAGTGTCTTTAAGGGTGTTCACAAGCTTCTTTTACTACATAAAATATATGGAAAATGACCCCACGGTGGCCATGTTTTTTGACAGCCAGGACCAGTTTCAAACAAACTATATATATAGAGAGAAAACTGCCCCACCCCCTAAAAGCCATATTTTTCCCACCGATCTTGACCATTTTCGAACTCGTCCATGAAATCAATAAAACCAATATTCTGACCAAGTTTCATGATAGGGAAAAATGTGACTTACAATATAACTTTATAGCCTTGTCCGGAAAACTGCCCCGCCCCCTGGCGGCCATGTTTTTCAACCGACCAGAACCATTTTCGAACTCAAGAAGCGACATATCATTTACACAAACATTTTGGCAAAGTAAAAGTGACTTCTAGAGTATTCACAAGGTCTTTTTATTTTTTTGACCAAGTGACCTTGTTTCCGACCCCACATGACCAGTTTAGAACTCGGTTGAGGTATGATTTGAATAAATGCCCTGACAAAGATTCATGAAGATCGGGCAAGAAATGCGGTCTCTAGTGTTCACAAGGCAAAGTTTCACGACGGACACAGGTCGATCAAATATCACCATTAGCACATAAGTGCTTATGTGAGCTAAACACTGGGCAGCCAATTTGTGGACATAGGCATTGAAAGGACCAATAGTATGTATGTATGTATGTATGTATGTATGTATGTATGTATGTGTGTGTGTGTGTGTGTGTGTGTGTGTGTGTGTGTGTGTGTGTGTGTGTGTGTGTGTGTGTGTGTGCGTGCGTGCGTGCGTGCGTGCGTGCGTGCGTGCGTGCGTGCGTGCGTGCGTGCGTGCGTGCGTGCGTGCGTGCGTGAATGCGTGAATGCGTGAATGCATGCATGCATGCATGCGTATGTATGTAAGTACGTACGTACATTCGTATTTACATATATACATATGTGACCGTACGCGCATCTTGGTACTTTTATATTTTTTAATACAAATTCAATTAGTACGTACGTACGTACGTATGCATTTACATATATACATATGTGACCGTACGCGCATCTTGGTACTTCTATATTTTTTATACAAATTCAATTAGTGACTACTGAGTGCAGATATATAAACATTATGGGCAATAACTCATCGAATCAGAATGATTACATTGACATGAATAACAGTGTTTTGTACTTTCATTCAAATGTTTTGAGAGTTATAGAAATGGTTAAAGTTGAATAAAGAAGAGCTGTCTCCATAGGATGACATATGCCCCCGAACAATGCTTTGATAGAAGTTATGAGCATTTTTCGAAACCTGAACGCTGATTTTGAAACCTAAACGCGGACCCTAAGTTCAAGGTAAAGGTAAATGGGGTCAAACATTGTGTGCGTATGGTAAAGTCTTGTCCATATACACATGCTTACCAATATGAAGGTTATATCTGAAGTGACATAGAAGTTATGAGCATTTTTTGAAACCCTAACACAGATTTTGAAACCCAAAACTATGACGACATACCATGTTATTTCACAGTAAGTCGATATAAACTAATCCGGCATTACAGGGGCGTAGATAATGGGGGGCAGGGGGGCGGCCCCCCCCCCCCAATATTTCGGCTAGTCATCGTTATATAAATAAACGTAAAATCCCCAAAAAAATCGCCGCCACAAAACCAGTATTTTTGTAATCACGCGCCGTCAGTGCAAAAGCCATGTGTCCCCTCTCCGTCTGCTCTGAGGTTGCCAATAGTGATTTGTCAATATCCCTTGTTAGGTGTCATAAACTAGGGGCCGGGGTAAATGTCATTGCGTTTATTGTTTTATTGTTCTTTTCCGTGATTGCACTGTCGGTGTTTTGATTAGGGACAGGCGATTCTTTTAATTTTAATTGATCGCTTTAATTCAAAGGTAACTGCCACTTAAAACAATTTTGAGTAAATATACGCGTGAAAAACAGTAATTAGTTTGAAAATATTTTTGTTCTCTAAGTACATCAGTTATTATTTGATTAGAAATCATTGAAACAATATCATATATGTAATTGTTTAATGTTCAAAATGAGTATTCCTAATCAGCCTCGAAATTTTGCGTTTCCTAAGCGTACATTTGGGAAGAAAAAGCCAGAACAGCGTTCATTCCAATCTTGTTGGTTTGATTCCTTCACATGGCTCAACTACGATGAGGTATGTATATTAGTATTAAATTTTAATTTGCGATCGTTCTTATCTTTTATGAACCTAACGTTGATCTAAATACAAACGAAATTTAGAAAAAAAGACACAACATTCAAAAAATACTCGTTTTGTAAAAAAAATTGTTGCTTAATAATGTTTCTTATTATTTTCATTAATATTTAACACAAAATTTATTACAATGTTATTCTTTTCAGAGCCGGGACCTTGCGTTCTGCCATCTCTGCATGGCGGCCAAGAAGTTGGGCAAGATCCGCAACACGACGGCAGCTTCATCAGTGACGGCTTCTCCAACTGGAAAGCGGGTACCGAGAAGTTCCGGAAGCACGACGAAAGCGAGTGCCACAAGGAGGCGGTCGAGCGACTGGTGACGCTTCCCGCCACGACGCGTGACGTGGGAGAGATGCTGTCAGCGGGGCACGCTAAGGAGAAGGCCGACAACCGGAAGCAGCTGCTGCAAATCCTACGCAGCATACGGTACCTCGCACGCCAGGGCATCGCGCTACGTGGGCACGACGTGGTTATTTATAACACTCTCCCATTTTCAGGTGTTAAATATGTCCATCAGTAATAAAATATATCCATTGTGAATGTAATGTTAATGTTTTTATTTCTCATATCACTTGTTAAACTCCGTCACTAAAAGACATAAACATTAACTTAATTTTATGTTGTAATTAGAGTGTTTGGAAAGAAAATAATAACATTTATATCAACATGAAAGTTCCCCCAAAACGCACCATATTAATTGTAATTGTATTTTTTTCGGAACCACGGGAGAGGACAACCCCCTCAAACGAACCTCTTTATGTTCCCAGTACAGAAACTGGACCGCCCTCCCCCCCCCCCCAATGTTGGGAGGTTATCTACGCCCCTGCATGACCATATTATTTGGGTACCATATACGATTCCATAATTTTTAAACAACACCCTTTGTCCACATAAATTATATCGACGCCTTCAGTTATATCGCCATGTCAACATTTTGTTACTTGCAAGTCATCAAGATATATGCCGTCATACAGTAAACAAAACAGAAATAGTTAAATTTACAAAACGGCTAAAGGATAAAATATTTTTAGAGATTTAGGCTCTTATTCCACCATGCGGATTGTTTACGTCTTGACAACATATCTTATGTCGATAAATCAACATAATTTTAGGCGTCATGCTCTTTTGAAAATGACTTACCATCGTTGTTTTAGTCGACATGATGAGTTATTTTTGACGACATGACACCTTTTTCATATCATGCCGTCATAGAATGTTGACATCATCACAGTATCAGGGTGTACCATATACGTTTCCATAGATAACTGTTTCATAGTCGACAGAACCGCAGTTACTTGATATAGTGTTTGCGTTCGCCAGATTCGAGCTGATCGACAGGCAGCCGACTTGGACTTTTTAGAT